>NC_089530.1:31549415-31577934 GCF_963924715.1 Thunnus thynnus
ACACTGAGACCCCGAACACATCACAACACAAACACACTGAGACCCCGAACACATCACCACACAAAGATACAGAGACCCCGAACACATCACCACACAAACACACTGAGACCCCGAACACATCACAACACAAACACACTGAGACCCCGAACACATCACCACACAAACACACTGAGACCCTGAACACCTCACAACACAAACACACTGAGACCCCGAACACATCACAACACAAACACACTGAGACCCTGAACACATCACCACACAAACACACTGAGACCCTGAACACATCACAACACAAACACACTGAGACCCTGAACACATCACCACACAAACACACTGAGACCCGTCCAAAGTGATGACATGATGATGTCACGGCGATGTCAGGTGACCTCACCTGGACCTCCACCGTGAAGCCGTCGTTGAAGGTTCCTCTCAGGATGAAGTTTCGTGACGTGCCGACCAGAAACTCGTCCCCCTTCCCCTCGGATACGGCTCTGATGGTTCCGTACTGATCCGGGACCTGCGGACACACGGACACGCCACCCGTCAGTATGTTGACGTCGCTGTGGTCATGTGATGTAAACGTGATGTAAACGTGATGTAAACGTGTGTGTGCGTGACCTCGATGTCCCGCTCCGCTCGCAGCTCGTGGTCCCACAGGACGATCCGTCGGTCTTTCCCTCCTCCGGTCAGCAGAGTGCCGCTCCGCATCTCACACATACAGAACACGCTGCCCTCATGACCTTTGACCTGCCGATTGATCTGAAACGCTGCACACGCACACACACAGGTGGGTTTACGGCTGTGCACTTGAGGTCGATCAGATCATGAAACATCAATAATGAAATAAATGACAGTTCATGACATCACAGTTTTAGTTTCCAGGAGAGATTTTACTTCAGACATCAAGACGTTATAAAGACGATAACACACATTTTGATGTGAGGAGACAAAAGGAACAAAGAGGATCAATATTGAACTGAACTAACTGGAGAACAGCTGTGATGTTTTTGATCACTGTCACCCTCAGATTATTCCAGACTAATACAGAAGCAGATGAACTAACGGTGGATTATTCAGTATAATTCTGGGGGAGCAGTTCGATGGTTGCAGACGCTGTTTGTGTTGTTACAGTTTCTGTGGACAATAAAGTTCAGTTTGAAGCTGCGTTTAGCTGTAGTTCCTCCAGCGGCCAGCAGGAGGCAGAAACTACAAAACTCTTCCTGTTTCTTCAAACCTTAATACTCTGTTATAATAAACTTTAGATTACCATTAACTCATTCATTTATTGTGTCTATAAGCAGCAGTCAGGTGTCTGTAATCATTCCTCCTGTTCATACTGGATATTAAAGATCCTTCAAATGTGTTTTCAATGCATTTAAAAGTCTGTGTGAAGCTTCTATTCAGCTTCATCAGTCTGAGTTAGTCATATCAAGTGGATATCTGACACATTTACAGTCTTTTTAGCATCAAATTCCCTCTTTGTGTTTCCTCGGACAGTGTTTCCCTGTTGAGCTGCAGTGGAAGTATAGTAACAAAAAGAGGAACTTTGGCACTAAAAAGACTGTAACGTTGAAAGATATCTACTTGATTTGACTCATTTGGACGCTGAAGCTTCATATTAGCTTCAGATAAACTTTTTAATACATTTTTACATTGTAAGGTCATTATGAAGGGATCTTCTGATGGTCAGTATGAACAGGAGGAATGATTACAGACAGAAACACACTGACTGTTGGTTTAAAACTCTTTAACGTCTGATGTGGTTTTAAAAATCTTTCTTCACTTTGTTTCTGTCTGAACATGAAAAACGTTTAATTCTTGGCATCAATTCTCTTCTGAACCAGTCGAACAGGATGTTCAACACAAAACCATTACTGGAAGTGTGTCAACACACACACACACACACACACACACACACACACACACACACACACACACACATTATACACACACATTATACACACACACACACACATTATACACACACATTATACACACACACACATTATACACACACATTATACACACACACACACATTACACACACACATTATACACACACACACATTATACACACACATTATACACACACACACACATTATACACACACACACATTATACACACACATTATACACACACACACATTATACACACACATTATACACACACACACACATTATACACACACATTATACACACACACACATTATACACACACACACATTATACACACACACACACACACACACACACACACATTATACACACACACACATTATACACACACACACATTATACACACACATTATACACACACACACATTATACACACACACACATTATACACACACACACATTATACACACACACACACACACACACACACACACACATTATACACACACACACACACACACACACACATTATACACACACACACATTATACACACACACACATTATACACACACACACACACACACACACACACACACACATTATACACACACACACACACACATTATACACACACACACACACACACACACACACACACACATTATACACACACACACACACACATTATACACACACATTATACACACACACACACATTATACACACACATTATACACACACACACATTATACACACACACACATTATACACACACACACACACACACACACACATTATACACACACATTATACACACACACACATTATACACACACACACATTATACACACACATTATACACACACACACATTATACACACACACACATTATACACACACACACACACACACACACACACACACACATTATACACACACACACACACACACACACACACACACATTATACACACACACACATTATACACACACACACATTATACACACACACACACACACACACACACACACACATTATACACACACACACACACACATACACATTATACACACACACACACACACACACACACACATTATACACACACACACACACACACACACACACATTATACACACACACACACACACATTATACACACACACACACACACACATTATACACACACACACACACACACACACACACACATTATACACACACACACATTATACACACACACACACACATTATACACACACACACATTATACACACACACACACACACACATTACACACACACACATTATACACACACATTACACACACACACATTATACACACACATTACACACACACACATTATACACACACATTACACACACACACATTATACACACACATTACACACACATTATACACACACACACACACACATATATATATATATGTGTGTGTGTGTGTGTGTGTGTATTTACTATGACACAGACCCGCCCCCCCCCCCCCTCACCTCTGGGTCCCTTCCCGGTGGGGGTCTCTGCAGAGCTCCTGGTCCAGACCAGCAGGACTCCTCCAGAGTCTCCGGTCAGGATGTCTCCGGTACTCAGGAAGGCCAAACACTGGATGAACTTCGGCTTCTCGTATTTCTGAAACACGTCGTCATGTTTTTATTCTACAGACAGAATATTTATTTTCTTCTTCTTCAGTTATTTATCAGCTGTTTCACCTTTTTTCAGTTTGTGAGTTTTATGTTTAGGAAGCTTGTTTCTTTTTTCTCGCATATCTGAGATCAAACTTTTGGAATCTATTTATTGAACTTTTCTAACATCATTGACTCAGATGACAGGAGTCGACATCATCCACTGATACACTGAGGGGGGTTTAGAGGACCTGGTCTCAGTGTCTGGATACATCATGTTGTTCAGACTAGGACAGCTGAGGCCTCCGGACTGTGTGGAGTATTGAAGATGAGCCTGAACGGCTGCTCTGGCAGCTTTCCAGTGAATCAACAGTAACCGTCGTGCCAGTGATGACAGAAAGGTGTCAAACTGTGAGTGCAAACACTCCAGGAGGAATATCTGCTGGTGTCTCCTCACTACACATATCAGAGAATGTTTCAAAGATGGCCGACCAGCACGCTGCCGGTTCTAACACAAACAGCACAGAGCGGCTTCGTCCTGATGACGGCGGCGGCAGATCTTATCTGATCCTGGGAGGTGTCGTCTACGTAGCACCTGAAACTGCAATAAACCAGCTCTGATGTGATGCTGGACGTTTCCTCGGTGATTCGGAGAAACGTCTCATGAACTGAACCGTACAGTTCGGGTATCGGGTCTCGCTGCAGAGTCCCGGTGTAGAGAATCCAGATCTCTGAACACACGGGATGTCACACTGCTGTCATTTCTTAACAATATCTGAGACCAAACGTCAGATTTCCTGTTTATTGTTCAGTATTTCTCTCGTGTGATGAACATCTACATGCATGTAAACGACGTGTGTGAGAAGCTTCCTGATGAACCGAAGACTCACCCCGAAGATGCCCTGCTTACGGGCCAGCGAGGTCCCGGTCCAGGTCCAGAAGAAGATGTGGGACTTTCCACAGGTGACGATGGTGTTTGGGTCTGTGGGGTGGAACTCCACATCCAGGACCACCTCGTTAGTGGTCTGAAACACACCAGAGACCAGTCAGAACCAGTCACAGCTTAAAACCAGTTAGAACCAGTCACAGGTTAAAACCAGTTAGAACCAGTCACAGGTTAAAACCAGTTAGAACCAGTTACAGGTTAAAACCAGTTAGAACCAGTTACAGGTTAAAACCAGTTAGAACCAGTCAGATTCATATGAAGCAGTTGAACTAAAGAAAGAACATGTAAAGTTTCACAGTATTCTTGAACTGAGTACTGTTGAGTATTGTGAGTACTGTTGAGTATTGTGAGTATTGTGAGTACTGTTGAGTATTGTGAGTATTGTGAGTATTGTGAGTATTGTGAGTACTGTTGAGTATTGTGAGTATTGTGAGTACTGTTGAGTATTGTGAGTACTGTTGAGTATTGTGAGTATTGTGAGTATTGTGAGTACTGTTGAGTATTGTGAGTATTGTGAGTATTGTGAGTACTGTTGAGTATTGTGAGTACTGTTGAGTATTGTGAGTATTGTGAGTACTGTTGAGTATTGTTAGTATTGTGAGTATTGTGAGTACTGTTGAGTATTGTGAGTACTGTTGAGTATTGTGAGTATTGTGAGTATTGTGAGTACTGTTGAGTATTGTGAGTATTGTGAGTATTGTGAGTATTGTGAGTATTGTGAGTATTGTGAGTACTGTTGAGTATTGTGAGTATTGTGAGTATTGTGAGTACTGTTGAGTATTGTGAGTACTGTTGAGTATTGTGAGTATTGTGAGTACTGTTGAGTATTGTGAGTATTGTGAGTATTGTGAGTACTGTTGAGTATTGTGAGTACTGTTGAGTATTGTGAGTATTGTGAGTATTGTGAGTACTGTTGAGTATTGTGAGTATTGTGAGTATTGTGAGTACTGTTGAGTATTGTGAGTATTGTGAGTACTGTTGAGTATTGTGAGTACTGTTGAGTATTGTTAGTATTGTGAGTATTGTGAGTATTGTGAGTATTGTGAGTACTGTTGAGTATTGTGAGTATTGTGAGTACTGTTGAGTATTGTGAGTACTGTTGAGTATTGTGAGTATTGTGAGTATTGTGAGTATTGTGAGTATTGTGAGTACTGTTGAGTATTGTGAGTATTGTGAGTACTGTTGAGTATTGTGAGTATTGTGAGTATTGTGAGTATTGTGAGTATTGTGAGTACTGTTGAGTATTGTGAGTATTGTGAGTATTGTGAGTATTGTGAGTATTGTGAGTACTGTTGAGTACTGTCAGTATGTAGTAATGAGAACGTGTGTTCACCTTGATCTCAGCGATCTTTGACTTCTTCTGCCAATCCCAAACTGTCAGCATGTGATCGTTACAGTCGTCAATCACACTCAGGTGCTGACCAGAGTCCTGACAGACAGACAGGTAGAGACACAGACAGACAGACAGACAGACAGACAGACAGACAGGCAGGTAGAGACACAGACAGTCAGACAGACAGTCAGACAGACAGACAGACAGACAGACAGACAGACAGACAGACAGACAGACAGATAGGTAGACAGACAGACAGACAGACAGACAGACAGACAGACAGACAGGCAGGTAGACAGACAGACAGACAGACAGACAGACAGACAGGCAGGTAGAGACACAGACAGTCAGACAGACAGTCAGACAGACAGACAGACAGACAGACAGACAGACAGACAGACAGACAGACAGACAGATAGGTAGACAGACAGACAGACAGTCAGACAGACAGACAGACAGACAGGTAGAGACACAGACAGACAGACAGACAGACAGTCAGACAGACAGACAGGTAGAGACACAGACAGACAGGTAGACAGACAGACAGGTAGGTGAGTGTCAGTGATTACTGCAGCTGATGTTTTCAGAGTTCTATAATATAATAAATGATATAAAATAAGAAGAATGAAGTATCTCCTGACGTTTATTTGTCCTCAGCAGTAAACTGATCAATAAACTGATCTGACTGTTTTCTCCATGTGGACTACAGTTCCCATGATGCATCTGAGCGATACTCACAGCTTTAGAGAAAGCCAGCGAGCCGACGCCTCGCTCGAAAGTTCCCAAACCGATGACCTGCAGAGTAGAAAGACTGACGCTGTCCCACACGCGGACGTTCGGCTGCAGAGCCTGAAGACACACAGATGATATATTACTGATCAATATCATCAATACGTGATTATCTGTGTAGTTCTACAGTCATATATATGAGGTCTGTCCTCACCCGTCCGTCTTTGTCCACTCCTGCGATCTGTCCCGTAGCGATGCGGATCTTATCGGGATGGATGGCCAGACTGATGGAGAGACACACACACACAGAGAGAGAGAGTCATCACCTGATGATGTCACTCACCTGGACCCAGATTGCAGCCAATAGGAGAGCGGCGGACGTCTCACCACTTCACGCAGTCGGTGTGTCCCAGGTAATGTCTCTGAGTTCGCTCCTCGTAGTTGAAGAGAACGACGACGGAGGCGATGAAGTACACGATCTCTCCGGTGGGAAGCAGGTAGACGTTGGCTCGGCAGTCTCTGCCGCGGTAACCGTACCTGCAGGGGGTCAAGGAAGCACCTGGGGATCTACTGAGGATCTACTGGGACTACTGATCTATGGAGATCTTCCAGGATCTACTGAGGATCTACCCATCTATACAGATCTACTGTACTGGATTTACCGATCTATGGGGATCTACTGAGATCGACTTATCTGTGGATATCTACTGGAGGGCTAATGAGGATCTACTAATCTATAGAGATCTACTGGAGGGCTAATGAGGATCTACTAATCTATAGAGATCTACTGGAGGGCTAATGAGGATCTACTGATCTATAGAGATCTACTGGAGGGCTAATGAGGATCTACTAATCTATAGAGATCTACTGGAGGGCTAAAGAGGATCTACTGATCTATAGAGATCTATTGGGAATCAGGGATGCCATGGTGAGAAAATGTTCCCACTTATTAATGAACTTGTGACAACACCAGTGTTACTGGTTATACTGGACATGCTCTTTCTCCGTAGAAGGCTTACTTTGATCTTTAACGTCAGATTTTTAGTTCGGATCTTCCCGTTACTGAAGAGTTCGTGGCGCCGGGCTTCAGGCTGCTGCTCCTCCGTGTTCAGCCTGGCTGCGGCGCACACAGACGGAGGACGACCGCCGCTTAGAACCGGAACAACTCGCCGCCTGCCGTCCGGAGAGACTCGCTGACAGCAGCTGAGTGGGAGAGTTTCTGCTGAAAACAAGCAGCGAGACGCGGAGAGACATGAGAGCAGCCGCTCGCTAACGGCAGAGAGCGGGACGGACGACAGACGTCTCACTCTGATTAATATAAAGTCAACTCTGGAGCTTTCTTTCTCTCTGCTGCTGCAGAATCACAGTTTATAAGTGTAACACGCTGATACATGACGATGAACTAAATGGGTTTTATTTCTATAAAAAAACGCAGAATGATGGTGGAGGTTGTGGGCAAGTAATGTAATCAGTGTGTGCTTGAACACTGAGAACACCGACCGGCAAGCCTACTGAGGAGATACAGATGTATGGAGATCTATTGAGGATCTACTGATCTATATGGATCGACTGGAATTTACTTCTATATCTATAAATATGCTGAACAGATATATTATAATGTATAGTTATAGAGCGGAGCGCCCCCTGCCTGCAGCCTGACAGATATATTATAATGTATAGTTATAGAGCGGAGCGCCCCCTGCCTGCAGCCTGAAGGATATATAATAATGATATATTATATATATATTATCATGTATAGTTATAGAGCAGAGCGCCCCCTGCCTGCAGCCTGACAGATATATTATAATGTATAGTTATAGAGCAGAGCGCCCCCTGCCTGCAGCCTGACAGATATATTATAATGTATAGTTATAGAGCGGAGCGCCCCCTGCCTGCAGCCTGAAGGATATATAATAATGATATATTATATATATATTATCATGTATAGTTATAGAGCAGAGCGCCCCCTGCCTGCAGCCTGAAGGATATATTATAATGATATATTATATATATATTATCATGTATAGTTATAGAGCAGAGCGCCCCCTGCCTGCAGCCTGAAGGATATATTATAATGATATGTTATATATATATTATAATGTATAGTTATAGAGCGGAGCGCCCCCTGCCTGCAGCCTGAAGGATATATTATAATGATATGTTATATATATATTATAATGTATAGTTATAGAGCGGAGCGCCCCCTGCCTGCAGCCTGAAGGATATATTATAATGATATGTTATATATATATTATCATGTATAGTTATAGAGCAGAGCGCCCCCTGCCTGCAGCCTGAAGGATATATTATAATGATATATTATATATATATTATAATGTATACATGAAGGATACACCCACTCCAGCTTCAGCCTCTCGGAGGGAAGTTCTGAGCGAACATCCTCGTAGTTCTCCACGTCTGACGGGATGAACATGGTGATTGGTCGGCCTCGCATGAACATCTTGATGTGATTCCCCTCTGAAACACAAACACACCTCACAACTTTACTTTCAGTCCGCACGTCACTTCAGCTGATCAATCAGGTGAGCTGTTACAGGTGAACTGTGGTGCTCAATCAGCCAATCAGAATCAAGAATGACATACATTGGTGCAGATTCAGTGTGCTTCAGACAATCTGAAACAAGCTGAGACAACATAAAGACACAAATATCAGTCAGACAGACAGGTGAGAAAAAGGTGACAGACAGGTGACAGACAGGTGACAGACAGGTGACAGACAGGTGATAGACAAATGACACACAGGTGACAGACAGGTGAGAGGGAGATGACAGACAGGTGACAGACAGGTGACAGACAGGTGATAGACAGGTGACAGACAGGTGACAGACAGGTGACAGACAGGTGACAGACAGGTGAGAGGGAGATGACTGACAGGTGATAGACAGGTGATAGACAGGTGACAGACAGGTAATAGACAGGTGACAGACAGGTGACAGACAGGTGACAGACAGGTGACAGACAGGTGAGAGGGAGATGACAGACAGGTGAGAGGGAGATGACAGACAGGTGATAGACAGGTGACAGACAGGTGAGAGGGAGATGACAGACAGGTGATAGACAGGTGATAGACAGGTGACAGACAGGTGATAGACAGGTGACAGACAGGTGAGAGGGAGATGACAGACAGGTGATAGACAGGTGACAGACAGGTGATAGACAGGTGACAGACAGGTGATAGACAGGTGATAGACAGGTGACAGACAGGTAATAGACAGGTGATAGGCAGGTGATAGGCAGGTGACAGACAGGTGACAGACAGGTGACAGACAGGTGAGAGGGAAATGACAGACAGGTGAGAGGGAAATGACAGACAGGTGACAGACAGGTGATAGACAGGTGACAGACAGGTGATAGACAGGTGATAGACAGGTGACAGACAGGTGATAGACAGGTGACAGACAGGTGATAGACAGGTGATAGACAGGTGACAGACAGGTGATAGACAGGTGACAGACAGGTGAGAGGGAAATGACAGACAGGTGATAGACAGGTGACAGACAGGTGAGAGGGAGATGACAGACAGGTGATAGACAGGTGATAGACAGGTGACAGACAGGTGAGAGGGAGATGACAGACAGGTGATAGACAGGTGATAGACAGGTGACAGACAGGTGATAGACAGGTGACAGACAGGTGATAGACAGGTGACAGACAGGTGACAGACAGGTGACAGACAGGTGACAGACAGGTGAGAGAGAAATGACAGACAAGTGACAGACAGGTGACAGACAGGTGACAGACAGGTGACAGACAGGTGAGAGAGAAATGACAGACAAGTGACAGACAGGTGACAGACAGGTGATAGACAGGTGACAGACAGGTGATAGACAGGTGATAGACAGGTGACAGACAGGTGACAGACAGGTGATAGACAGGTGACAGACAGGTGACAGACAGGTGATAGACAGGTGATAGGCAGGTGATAGGCAGGTGACAGACAGGTGACAGACAGGTGAGAGGGAGATGACAGACAGGTGAGAGGGAAATGACAGACAGGTGACAGACAGGTGATAGACAGGTGACAGACAGGTGATAGACAGGTGACAGACAGGTGATAGACAGGTGATAGACAGGTGACAGACAGGTGACAGACAGGTGACAGACAGGTGAGAGGGAAATGACAGACAGGTGACAGACAGGTGACAGACAGGTGAGAGGGAGATGACAGACAGGTGACAGACAGGTGACAGACAGGTGATAGACAGGTGACAGACAGGTGACAGACAGGTGATAGACAGGTGACAGACAGGTGATAGACAGGTGACAGACAGGTGAGAGGGAGATGACTGACAGGTGATAGACAGGTGATAGACAGGTGACAGACAGGTAATAGACAGGTGACAGACAGGTGATAGACAGGTGACAGACAGGTGAGGAAGTGCTGATGTCATGCAGGGGAAGCAGGTGAAGCGGAACAGACAGAAACACCTGCCATGTTGTTTCTCTCCATAGAACCAATCAATCAGCAATCAAACCTTCAGAAAATAAAATTGATCTCAGATCTAAGTGATTTTCTGTTAATCAATCAATCTATGTGGGAGTGACAGCAGTGTCCAATCCTGTGCTTAGAATGTTGTTGGTGGGTGGGACTTCTTCTCATCGAGCAGGTTAACATTAAGGTGGAGTCACCTGTTCGACCTTATATGGAGGTAAACAAGGGCAGGAGGCGGAGCCACAGAGAGGTGTGACATCACCTGAACGATCTGAAGAAGAGAGAGCAGGAGGGTGAACGAGGCTGACCATGAAAAGCAGAGAGAGAAACGTGATTGGCCCAGAGCAGAAACAGGAAGTGCTCATTCAGCTGCTGTTAGCATGTTAGCATGTTAGCCCGCTAGCTCACGCCGACGACTCATCAGAACTTACCAGCTTGGCTGTTTTTCTCTCGGGTCGACATTTTAGCTGGTTTGAAACAAAGACATCATCACTGAACAACAAGAGAAACAACAAACCGCCTCCGAGAGTCGTTCAGGAGAGAAAACTAGTCACTGCACAAATGTTTTAAAATGTCTCGGAGGCAGTGATGACGACGACGACGATCTATATACAGTATTGATGAGGATGACTGTGGTACCTTCATGATGAAGATGAGGATGAATATTCATTTACCTTGACTGACCACCGGGTCTTTGTGTCTGGAAGGAGAAAAAACATGATTGAGAGTCAATGATATTGTTTTAAACTGTTTCCATGCTACAGCTGGAACTCTACAATTACTGTTCTAGTATGAAAGGTTCTGTATGTACGAATCATTAGTGACGTCTGTGGCCGTTCAATCAGCTGCAGCATGTTGCAGCTTGTTGCAGGTGACGTCTTTCTCCTTGCTTACACTTCTCATAATTACATAAAACATCACTGATGTTGTGTTTTGCACCGTATCAGCAAAGCATCGCTCACTCCCAGTCAGCGTGCAAAAACCTCACTTCTGTTGGATTTTGGCAGAAGTTCACAGAGTTCATAGAGGTCATTGAGATCATAGAGGTCATAGAGGTCGTAGAGATCATAGAGGTCAAAGAGATCATAGAGGTCATAGAATTCATAGAGGTCATTGAGATCATAGAGGTCGTAGAGATCATAGAGATCATAGAGGTCGTAGAGGTCATAGAGGTCGTAGAGGTCATAGAGATCATAGAGGTCATAGAATTCATAGAGGTCATTGAGATCATAGAGGTCATAGAGATCATAGAGGTCATAGAGGTCATAGAGGTCATAGAGGTCGTAGAGGTCATAGAGGTCGTAGAGGTCGCAGAGGTCATAGAGGTCAAAGAGGTCATAGAGTTTATAGAGGTGTATGTATGCGTGTATGTACGTGTATGTACGTGTGTGTGTGTGTGTGTGTGTGTGTATGTACGTGTGTATGTGTGTGTGTGTGTGTGTGTGTGTGTGTATGTACGTGTGTATGTGTGTGTGTGTGTGTGTATGTACGTGTGTGTGTGTGTGTGTGTGTACGTGTGTGTGTGTACGTGTGTGTGTGTGTGTGTATGTGTATGTACGTGTGTATGTGTGTGTGTGTATGTACGTGTGTGTGTGTGTGTGTGTGTATGTACGTGTGTGTGTGTGTGTGTGTGTGTGTGTGTGTGTGTGTATGTACGTGTGTGTGTGTGTGTGTACGTACGTGTGTGTGTGTGTGTGTATGTGTATGTACGTGTGTATGTGTGTGTGTGTGTGTATGTACGTGTGTGTGTGTGTGTGTGTGTGTGTGTGTGTGTGTGTGTGTGTATGTACGTGTGTACGTGTGTGTGTGTGTGTGTGTGTGTGTGTACCTGTCTGCAGTCTTCACCACCTTGGCCAGCAGTTTGGAGGTGGACGCAGCTTTCACCAGTTTGTTCCTGTTTTCCTCTGATGTGTCCCAGGTGCTGCTCTGAGAACGCTCCATACCTGAGGACCGCTTCACACTGGGACCCCTACACACACACACACACACACACACACACAGAGGTCAGGGGTCAGGGAGGAGAAGGAGGAGTTAGAGCAGAGGAGGAGGGGTTAGAGAGGAGGAGGAGGGGTTAGAGCAGAAGAGGAGGAGTTAGAGCAGAAGAGGAGGGGTTAGAGCAGAAGAGGAGGAGTTAGAGCAGAAGAGGAGGGGTTAGAGAGGAGGAGGAGGAGTTAGAGCAGAAGAGGAGGGGTTAGAGCAGAGGAGGAGGGGTCAGAGCAGAAGAGGAGGAGTTAGAGAGGAGGAGGAGGGGTTAGAGCAGAAGAGGAGGGGTTAGAGAGGAGGAGGAGGAGTTAGAGCAGAAGAGGAGGGGTTAGAGCAGAGGAGGAGGGGTCAGAGCAGAAGAGGAGGAGTTAGAGCAGAGGAGGAGGGGTCAGAGCAGAAGAGGAGGGGTTAGAGAGGAGGAGGAGGGGTTAGAGCAGAAGAGGAGGAGTTAGAGCAGAAGAGGAGGGGTTAGAGAGGAGGAGGAGGGGTTAGAGCAGAAGAGGAGGAGTTAGAGCAGAAGAGGAGGGGTTAGAGAGGAGGAGGAGGGGTTAGAGCAGAGGAGGAGGGGTTAGAGAGGAGGAGGAGGGGTTAGAGCAGAAGAGGAGGAGTTAGAGCAGAAGAGGAGGGGTTAGAGCAGAAGAGGAGGAGTTAGAGCAGAAGAGGAGGGGTTAGAGAGGAGAAGGAGGAGTTAGAGCAGAAGAGGAGGGGTTAGAGCAGAGGAGGAGGGGTCAGAGCAGAAGAGGAGGAGTTAGAGCAGAGGAGGAGGGGTCAGAGCAGAAGAGGAGGAGTTAGAGAGGAGGAAGAGTGGTTAGAGCAGAAGAGGAGGAGTTAGAGCAGAAGAGGAGGAGTTAGAGCAGAAGAGGAGGAGTTAGAGCAGAGGAGGAGGGGTTAGAGCAGAAGAGGAGGAGTTAGAGCAGAAGAGGAGGAGTTAGAGCAGAGGAGGAGGAGTTAGAGATAAGGAGGAGGAGGGGTTAGAGAGGAGGAGGAGTGGTTAGAGAGAAGGAGGAGGGGTTAGAGAGAAGGAGGAGGGGTTAGAGCAGAGGAGGAGGAGTAAGAGCAGTGGAGGAGGAGTTAGAGATAAGGAGGAGGAGGGGTTAGAGCAGAGGAGGAGGAGGAGTTAGAGATAAGGAGGAGGAGGGGTTAGAGCAGAGGAGGAGGAGGAGTTAGAGATAAGGAGGAGGAGGGGTTAGAGCAGAGGAGGAGGGGGTAGAGAGGAGGAGGAGGGGTTAGAGATAAGGAGGAGGAGGAGTTAGAGATAAGGAGGAGGAGGAGTTAGAGCAGAGGAGGAGGAGGAGTTAGAGATAAGGAGGAGGAGGGGTTAGAGCAGAGGAGGCCTGTTGGAGGAGCAGGAGGTCCTCAGGTGAAGCTGGGAGGAGAACAGGTTAGAAGTTTATATGAAACACAAACAGCCTGATTTGTACCAGCAGCAGAGAGGAGCAAGCGGGGGACCAGGAGGCTCCAGGAGGCCTCAGCAGACTCCCGTCCTCCCCTGTTCTGCCCACAGGTGAATAGTTGAATCAGGTGTGTTCAGCCAATCAGGAGAGCCCGTACCTGAGCGTGTCTGGTATGGATGTATAGTAAGAACTGGATCAACGCCGCTCGGCCTTATAAGGTTATAAAAGAGACGCGTGAAACTGGTGACAGGACGCCGCCGACTGCAGAGAACGCCGATATGACTCTTTTGATCCATGAAGGTTTTATATTAGTAAAACTTTCCTGGAGCCGAACGGGACGAACAGGAACTTAAACACGGGAACGCTGCTGCACAGTGACAGCCGCTCTCAAACCTCCTTCAGGCGGCGGGATGGCTGAGGGGGCGTGTCCCGTAGGCCGTCATCCCGCCGCCTGACGGAGGTTTGAGAGCGGCTGTCACAAGTGTCAATCATGATCACACTTCCTTTGTATATTGTCAAATAACTAAATACACTGGTCGGCGTATGTGACCAGCGTTACTGTATGCTGGTCGGTGTATGTGACCAGTGTTACTGTATACTGGTTGGCGTATGTGACCAGTGTTATTGTATACTGGTTGGCGTATGTGACCAGTGTTACTGTATACTGGTCGGTGTATGTGACCAGTGTTACTGTATACTGGTCGGCGTATGTGACCAGTGTTACTGTATGCTGGTCGGTGTATGTGACCAGTGTTACTATATGCTGGATGGCGTATGTGACCAGTGTTACTGTATACTGGTCGGCGTATGTGACCAGTGTTACTGTATGCTGGTCGGCGTATGTGACCAGTGTTACTATATGCTGGATGGCGTATGTGACCAGTGTTACTGTATACTGGTCGGCGTATGTGACCAGTGTTACTGTATGCTGGTCGGTGTATGTGACCAGTGTTACTGTATACTGGTCGGTGTATGTGACCAGTGTTACTGTATACTGGTCGGCGTATGTGACCAGTGTTACTGTATGCTGGTCGGTGTATGTGACCAGTGTTACTGTATACTGGTCGGCGTATGTGACCAGTGTTATTGTATGCTGGTCGGCGTATGTGACCAGTGTTATTGTATGCTGGTCGGTGTATGTGACCAGTGTTATTGTATGCTGGTCGGCGTATGTGACCAGTGTTACTGTATGCTGGTCGGCGTATGTGACCAGTGTTATTGTATACTGGTCGGCGTATGTGACCAGTGTTATTGTATGCTGGTCGGCGTATGTGACCAGTGTTATTGTATGCTGGTCGGCGTATGTGACCAGTGTTATTGTATACTGGTCGGTGTATGTGACCAGTGTTACTGTATGCTGGTCGGCGTATGTGACCAGTGGTATTGTATACTGGTTGGCGTATGTGACCAGTGTTATTGTATACTGGTTGGCGTATGTGACCAGTGTTATTGTATACTGGTCGGCATATGTGACCAGTGGTATTGTTTGCTACATGACGATGTCTTGAAGGAAAACTTGTCTTGAAATTCGCACAAGGCAGCTACAAACTTGGCTCATACGCCAGGCGCCATCTTTGACTCCAGTATCCAGATCTTATAATACATCCATGGGGTCAGGTGACTCTGTACTTGAGCGGGTCAGGTGACTTGGGTGTGGGCGGAGCAGGGGAGGACAGTGTGTCCTCAGGGGCGGGGTTAGAAACCTCTGTAAGAGTGATGTCAGAGCAGCTGACAGTAAACAGATCTGAACCTTTTGGGAGGGGCGGGGCCTTTACTGCTGTCGGAGGGCGGGGCCGGCCTCTGCTGGGGGGACTGGGGGGGGAGGGGGGAGGAGGGGGAGGGGGACAGGTTTTCCTGGATCTCCTCCATCGGGGAGCGCTGGCTGATGACCTCCTTCTTTCTGTCTGCTCCACTGTGGGACGAAACCAGGAGGGTGAGAGGCTCTACTGACAGATTCAACTGTACATCTACTGATAGACTCTACTGACAGACTCTACTGATGTACTCTACTGTACGTCTACTGAAAGACTCTACTGTACGTCTACTGACAGATTCAACTGTACGTCCACTGACAGATTCAACTGTGCGTCCACTGACAGACTCTACTGACAGACTCTACTGATGTACTCTACTGTATGTCTACTGACAGACTCTACTGATGTACTCTACTGATGTACTCTACTGTACGTCTACTGAAAGATTCTACTGTACGTCTACTGACAGATTCAACTGTACATCTACTGATAGACTCTACTGACAGACTCTACTGATGTACTCTACTGTATGTCTACTGACAGATTCTACTGTATGTCTACTGATAGACTCTACTGACAGACTCTACTGTACATCTACTGATAGACTCTACTGACAGACTCTACTGATATACTCTACTGTACGTCTACTGAAAGACTCTACTGATGTACTCTACTGTATGTCTACTGACAGACTCTACTGATGTACTCTACTGATATACTCTACTGTATGTCTACTGACAGACTCTACTGATGTACTCTACTGTATGTCTACTGACAGACTCTACTGATGTACTCTACTGTATGTCTACTGACAGACTCTACTGAGAGACTCTACTGATGTACTCTACTGTATGTCTACTGACAGATTCAACTGTACATCTACTGATAGACTCTACTGACAGACTCTACTGATGTACTCTACTGTACGTCTACTGAAAGATTCAACTGTACGTCTACTGATAGACTCTACTGATGTACTCTACTGTATGTCTACTGACAGGCTCTACTGATGTACTCTACTGTATGTCTACTGACAGATTCAACTGTACGTCTACTGATAGACTCTACTGACAGACTCTACTGATGTACTCTACTGTATGTCTACTGAAAGACTCTACTGATGTACTCTACTGTACGTCTACTGACAGATTCAACTGTACATCTACTGATAGACTCTACTGATGTACTCTACTGTACGTCTACTGACAGATTCAACTGTACATCTACTGATAGACTCTACTGATGTACTCTACTGTATGTCTACTGACAGGCTCTACTGATATACTTTACTGTATGTCTACTGACAGACTCTACTGATATACTTTACTGTATGTCTACTGACAGACTCTACTGAGAGACTCTACTGTATGCCTACTGACAGACTCTACTGAGAGACTCTACGGTATGTCTACTGACAGGCTCTACTGATATACTTTACTGTATGTCTACTGACAGACTCTACTGATATACTCTACGGTATGTCTACTGACAGGCTCTACGGTATGTCTACTGACAGGCTCTACTGATATACTTTACTGTATGTCTACTGACAGACTCTACTGAGAGACTCTACTGTATGTCTACTGACAGACTCTACTGATATACTCTACTGTATGTCTACTGACAGACTCTACTGATATACTCTACGGTATGTCTACTGACAGGCTCTACTGTATGTCTACTGACAGGCTCTACTGATATACTCTACTGTATGTCTACTGACAGGCTCTACTGATATACTCTACTGTATGTCTACTGACAGATTCAACTGTACGTCTACTGAAAGATTCAACTGTACGTCTACTGATAGACTCTACTGACAGACTCTACTGATGTACTCTACTGTATGTCTACTGACAGACTCTACTGATGTACTCTACTGTATGTCTACTGAAAGACTCTACTGATGTACTCTACTGTACGTCTACTGACAGATTCAACTGTACATCTACTGATAGACTCTACTGATGTACTCTACTGTACGTCTACTGACAGATTCAACTGTACATCTACTGATAGACTCTACTGACAGATTCAACTGTACATCTACTGAAAGACTCTACTGTACGTCTACTGACAGATTCAACTGTACGTCCACTGACAGACTCTACTGACAGACTCTACTGATGTACTCTACTGTATGTCTACTGACAGACTCTACTGTACGTCTACTGAAAGACTCTACTGTACGTCTACTGACAGATTCAACTGTACATCTACTGATAGACTCTACTGACAGACTCTACTGATGTACTCTACTGTATGTCTACTGACAGATTCTACTGTATGTCTACTGATAGACTCTACTGACAGACTCTACTGATGTACTCTACTGTACATCTACTGACAGACTCTACTGTATGTCTACTGACAGACTCTACTGACAGACTCTACTGTACGTCTACTGATAGACTCTACTGACAGACTCTACTGATGTACTCTACTGTACATCTACTGACAGACTCTACTGTACATCTACTGATAGACTCTACTGACAGACTCTACTGTACATCTACTGATAGACTCTACTGACAGACTCTACTGATGTACTCTACTGATGTATTCTACTGTACATCTACTGACAGACTCTACTGTATGTCTACTGACAGACTCTACTGACAGACTCTACTGTATGTCTACTGACAGACTCTACTGACAGACTCTACTGATATACTCTACTGTACATCTACTGACAGACTCTACTGTAGGTCTGCGGACAGACTACTGATATACTCTACTGACAGACTCTACTGTACGTCTACTGACAGACTCTACTGATATACTCTACTGTATGTCTACTGACAGACTCTACTGATATACTTTACTGTATGTCTACTGACAGACTCTACTGATATACTCTACTGTATGTCTACTGACAGGCTCTACTGATATACTTTACTGTATGTCTACTGACAGACTCTACTGATATACTTTACTGTATGTCTACTGACAGACTCTACTGACAGGCTCTACTGTATGTCTACTGACAGACTCTACTGATATACTCTACGGTATGTCTACTGACAGGCTCTACTGTATGTCTACTGACAGACTCTACTGTAGGTCTACAGACAGACTACTGATATACTCTACCGACAGACTCTACTGGTAGACTCTACTGTGTGTCTACTGATTCTACTGTGTTCTACTTAGTTATCAAAGTGAATTCATTTTTTTACTAGTGATTCAAACTAAATCCGACTGACTCTGCAGTATTCTACTGCCCTCTACTGGATTCTACCCCAGGGCAGATCAGACAACCTGAGTCAAAGATAACAGGAGGGTAATCAATAAAGATATAAATCAGATTGATCAGATGTGGTCTGCAGACACTCTGGAAGCTGAGATCGATAAACTGTGGAAACAATCAGTGACCGTTAACTGACCAGCGTACAACCGGATACGAGGTAAAGTGTCATTAAAGATCATACAGGTGGGTGAATCAAAATCAAAGTGTGTTTAGTCCTTCCTAAAAGGTGCAAAATACAAACAGATAAAACATCATATATGTTATCATCATATATATAAACAGACACCAAGACTATTACTGTCAGTAGCTGGAAGGTGAAAAGTGTGTATATATATATATATATAGCATAAATATATATGTATTTATGCATGTTTGTTTACCTCTTGGCGGCAGATGACAACGTCTCCTTCCTGGTGACGGATGTGGAGTCTCTCTTTCGTCCAGATGTGCCTCCATTAGCAATACAAGACATCGAATAGGCTTCACGTAGTGCAGCACTGCCTGCAGGGGGCAGCACACTACTGTTAACACTAACACTGACCAGTAACCAGCTATACAGCACCTACAGAACTGAACAATACCAGTCAAACACATATCAGAACCAGTTAATGTCCATACGACCTTTCCCTCCATGCTGTTTCTTGGTTGCGGAGGCAGCAGAGTCTTCAGAGGCAGCAAGGCGGCGAAGGACGTCAGCGAGAGCGGCTTTCATCACCGTCAACTCATCTTCCTGCTGCTGAACACGAAGTTCCAGAGCAGAAAGACGGTCGTTGACATCTGAGACACTCGCTCCGGACATACTGTCATCTACAGAAACATAGACACTGGATCTGAATATTCTGTCATCTACAGAAACGCTAGATGTGAATACACTGTCATCTACAGACACACTGGATGTGAATATACTGTCATCTACAGACACATTAAATCTGAATACACTGTCATCTACAGACACACTGGATGTGAATATACCGTCATCTACAGACACATTAAATCTGAATATACTGTCATCTACAGACACACTGGATGTGAATATGCTGTCATCTACAGACACATTAAATCTGAATACACTGTCATCTACAGACAGACTGGATGTGAATATGCTGTCATCTACAGACACATTAAATCTGTATATACTGTCATCTACAGACACATTAAATCTGAATATACTGTCATCTACAGACACATTAAATCTGAATATACTGTCATCTACAGACACATTAAATCTGAATATACTGTCATCTACAGACACATTAAATCTGAATATACTGTCATCTACAGACACACTGGATGTGAATATGCTGTCATCTACAGACACATTAAATCTGAATATACTGTCATCTACAGACACACTGGATGTGAATATACTGTCATCTACAGACACACTGGATGTGAATATACTGTCATCTACAGACACACTGGATGTGAATATACTGTCATCTACAGACACACTGGATGTGAATATACTGTCATCTACAGACACACTGGATGTGAATATACCGTCATCTACAGACACACTGGATGTGAATATGCTGTCATCTACAGACAGACACTGGATGTGAATATACTGTCATCTACAGACAGACACTGGATGTGAATATACTGTCATCTACAGACACACTGGATGTGAATATACTGTCATCTACAGACACACTGGATGTGAATATGCTGTCATCTACAGACAGACACTGGATGTGAATATGCTGTCATCTACAGACACATTAAATCTGAATATACCGTCATCTACAGACACATTAAATCTGAATATACTGTCATCTACAGACACACTGGATGTGAATATACTGTCATCTACAGACACACTGGATGTGAATATACCGTCATCTACAGACAGACACTGGATGTGAATATGCTGTCATCTACAGACAGACACTGGATGTGGATATACTGTCATCTACAGACACACTGGATGTGAATATACCGTCATCTACAGACACACTGGATATGAATATACTGTCATCTACAGACACACTGGATGTGAATATACTGTCATCTACAGACACACTGGATGTGAATATGCTGTCATCTACAGACACACTGGATATGAATATACTGTCATCTACAGACACACTGGATGTGAATATACTGTCATCTACAGACACACTGGATGTGAATATACCGTCATCTACAGACAGACACTGGATGTGAATATACTGTCATCTACAGACAGACACTGGATGTGAATATGCTGTCATCTACAGACAGACACTGGATGTGGATATACTGTCATCTACAGACACACTGGATGTGAATATGCTGTCATCTACAGACACACTGGATATGAATATACTGTCATCTACAGACACACTGGATGTGAATATACTGTCATCTACAGACACACTGGATGTGAATATGCTGTCATCTACAGACAGACACTGGATGTGAATATGCTGTCATCTACAGACACACTGGATGTGAATATACTGTCATCTACAGACACACTGGATGTGAATATACTGTCATCTACAGACACACTGGATATGAATATACTCTCATCTACAGACAGACACTGGATGTGAATATGCTGTCATCTACAGACACACTGGATGTGAATATGCTGTCATCTACAGACACACTGGATGTGAATATACTGTCATCTACAGACACACTGGATGTGAATATACCGTCATCTACAGACACATTAAATCTGAATATACCGTCATCTACAGACACACTGGATGTGAATATACCGTCATCTACAGACACATTAAATCTGAATATACCGTCATCTACAGACACACTGGATGTGAATATGCTGTCATCTACAGACACACTGGATGTGAATATACTCTCATCTACAGACACACTGGATGTGAATATGCTGTCATCTACAGACACACTGGATATGAATATACTGTCATCTACAGACACACTGGATGTGAATATGCTGTCATCTACAGACACACTGGATGTGAATATGCTGTCATCTACAGACACACTGGATGTGAATATACTGTCATCTACAGACACACTGGATGTGAATATACTGTCATCTACAGACACACTGGATATGAATATACTCTCATCTACAGACAGACACTGGATGTGAATATGCTGTCATCTACAGACACACTGGATGTGAATATGCTGTCATCTACAGACACACTGGATGTGAATATACTGTCATCTACAGACACACTGGATGTGAATATACCGTCATCTACAGACACATTAAATCTGAATATACTGTCATCTACAGACACACTGGATGTGAATATGCTGTCATCTACAGACACACTGGATGTGAATATGCTGTCATCTACAGACAGACACTGGATGTGAATATACTGTCATCTACAGACACACTGGATGTGAATATGCTGTCATCTACAGACACACTGGATGTGAATATGCTGTCATCTACAGACACACTGGATGTGAATATACTGTCATCTACAGACACACTGGATGTGAATATACTGTCATCTACAGACACATTAAATCTGAATATACTGTCATCTACAGACACACTGGATGTGAATATGCTGTCATCTACAGACACACTGGATGTGAATATACCGTCATCTACAGACACACTGGATGTGAATATACTCTCATCTACAGACACACTGGATGTGAATATGCTGTCATCTACAGACACACTGGATGTGAATATACTGTCATCTACAGACACACTGGATGTGAATATACTGTCATCTACAGACACACTGGATGTGAATATACTGTCATCTACAGACACACTGGATGTGAATATACTGTCATCTACAGACACACTGGATGTGAATATGCTGTCATCTACAGACACACTGGATGTGAATATACCGTCATCTACAGACACACTGGATGTGAATATACTCTCATCTACAGACACACTGGATGTGAATATATTGTCATCTACAGACACACTGGATGTGAATATACTCTCATCTAAAGACACACTGGATGTGAATATGCTGTCATCTACAGACACACTGGATGTGAATATACTGTCATCTACAGACACACTGGATGTGAATATACTGTCATCTACAGACACACTGGATGTGAATATACTGTCATCTACAGACACACTGGATGTGAATATGCTGTCATCTACAGACACACTGGATGTGAATATACTCTCTACAGACACACTGGATGTGAATATACTGTCATCTACAGACAGACACTGGATGTGAATATACTGTCATCTACAGACACACTGGATGTGAATATGCTGTCATCTACAGACACACTGGATGTGAATATACTGTCATCTACAGACACACTGGATGTGAATATACTGTCATCTACAGACAGACTGGATGTGAATATGCTGTCATCTACAGACAGACTGGATGTGAATATACTGTCATCTACAGACACACTGGATGTGAATATACTGTCATCTACAGACACACTGGATGTGAATATGCTGTCATCTACAGACAGACTGGATGTGAATATACTGTCTTCTACAGACACACTGGATGTGAATATACCGTCATCTACAGACACATTAAATCTGAATATACTGTCATCTACAGATACACTGGATGTGAATATACCGTCATCTACAGACACATTAAATCTGAATATGCTGTCATCTACAGACACACTGGATGTGAATATACTGTCATCTACAGACAGACTGGATGTGAATATGCTGTCATCTACAGACACATTAAATCTGAATATACTGTCATCTACAGACACACTGGATGTGAATATGCTGTCATCTACAGACACATTAAATCTGAATATACTGTCATCTACAGACACACTGGATGTGAATATACTGTCATCTACAGACACACTGGATGTGAATATGCTGTCATCTACAGACACACTGGATGTGAATATGCTGTCATCTACAGACAGACTGGATGTGAATATGCTGTCATCTACAGACACATTAAATCTGAATATACTGTCATCTACAGACACACTGGATGTGAATATGCCGTCATCTACAGACACACTGGATGTGAATATGCCGTCATCTACAGACACACTGGATGTGAATATACTGTCATCTACAGACACACTGGATGTGAATATGCCGTCATCTACAGACACACTGGATGTGAATATACTGTCATCTACAAACACGCTGGATGTGAATATACTGTCATCTACAGACACACTGGATGTGAATATACTGTCATCTACAGACACACTGGATGTGAATATACTGTCATCTACAGACACACTGGATGTGAATATACTGTCATCTACAGACACACTGGATGTGAATATGCTGTCATCTACAGACAGACACTGGATGTGAATATGCTGTCATCTACAGACACACTGGATGTGAATATGCTGTCATCTACAGACACACTGGATGTGAATATACTGTCATCTACAGACACACTGGATGTGAATATACTGTCATCTACAGACACACTGGATGTGAATATGCTGTCATCTACAGACACACTGGATGTGAATATACTGTCATCTACAGACACACTGGATGTGAATATGCTGTCATCTACAGACACACTGGATGTGAATATGCTGTCATCTACAGACACACTGGATGTGAATATACTGTCATCTACAGACACACTGGATGTGAATATGCTGTCATCTACAGACACACTGGATGTGAATATGCTGTCATCTACAGACACACTGGATGTGAATATGCTGTCATCTACAGACAGACACTGGATGTGAATATGCTGTCATCTACAGACAGACACTGGATGTGAATATGCTGTCATCTACAGACACACTGGATGTGAATATGCTGTCATCTACAGACACACTGGATGTGAATATACTGTCATCTACAGACACACTGGATGTGAATATACTGTCATCTACAGACACACTGGATGTGAATATGCTGTCATCTACAGACACACTGGATGTGAATATGCTGTCATCTACAGACACACTGGATGTGAATATACTGTCATCTACAGACACACTGGATGTGAATATACTGTCATCTACAGACAGACTGGATGTGAATATGCTGTCATCTACAGACAGACTGGATGTGAATATACTGTCATCTACAGACACACTGGATGTGAATATACTGTCATCTACAGACACACTGGATGTGAATATGCTGTCATCTACAGACAGACTGGATGTGAATATACTGTCTTCTACAGACACACTGGATGTGAATATACCGTCATCTACAGACACATTAAATCTGAATATGCTGTCATCTACAGACACACTGGATGTGAATATACTGTCATCTACAGACAGACTGGATGTGAATATGCTGTCATCTACAGACACATTAAATCTGAATATACTGTCATCTACAGACACACTGGATGTGAATATGCTGTCATCTACAGACACATTAAATCTGAATATACTGTCATCTACAGACACACTGGATGTGAATATACTGTCATCTACAGACACACTGGATGTGAATATGCTGTCATCTACAGACACACTGGATGTGAATATGCTGTCATCTACAGACAGACTGGATGTGAATATGCTGTCATCTACAGACACATTAAATCTGAATATACTGTCATCTACAGACACACTGGATGTGAATATGCCGTCATCTACAGACACACTGGATGTGAATATACTGTCATCTACAGACACACTGGATGTGAATATGCCGTCATCTACAGACACGCTGGATGTGAATATACTGTCATCTACAAACACGCTGGATGTGAATATACTGTCATCTACAGACACACTGGATGTGAATATACTGTCATCTACAGACACACTGGATGTGAATATACTGTCATCTACAGACACACTGGATGTGAATATACTGTCATCTACAGACACACTGGATGTGAATATGCTGTCATCTACAGACAGACACTGGATGTGAATATGCTGTCATCTACAGACACACTGGATGTGAATATGCTGTCATCTACAGACACACTGGATGTGAATATACTGTCATCTACAGACACACTGGATGTGAATATACTGTCATCTACAGACACACTGGATGTGAATATGCTGTCATCTACAGACACACTGGATGTGAATATACTGTCATCTACAGACACACTGGATGTGAATATGCTGTCATCTACAGACACACTGGATGTGAATATGCTGTCATCTACAGACACACTGGATGTGAATATACTGTCATCTACAGACACACTGGATGTGAATATGCTGTCATCTACAGACACACTGGATGTGAATATGCTGTCATCTACAGACACACTGGATGTGAATATGCTGTCATCTACAGACAGACACTGGATGTGAATATGCTGTCATCTACAGACAGACACTGGATGTGAATATGCCGTCATCTACAGACACACTGGATGCAGAGAGTTTCCAGTATATTTTATACAGTAATTCCACCTTAACTCCCCACAATAAGAAATGTTAAGTTAAGGTGGATTAACAGTTCTGTCGTCAGACAGTCTGAACAGTAACACTGCAGCATAAACAGAGTGAAGTTCAAGTCATGACATCATAAACACATCATCTGATGATGTTTGTTGTTTACATGTTAATGTTTACACCTGTACGTGTGTGTGTGTGTAGTCATTCTAAAGAAAAATAAACAGATCTGAGTTTATTTTAATGTCAGTGAGAGAAAAACTGAAGGCTCAGACCTGCAGACGCTGCATGTGTCTGCATGTCTGCTTTACCACACACACACAGTGTGCTCTGTAATTCAGTTCAGCTGACTCCAACAACAGTAGGGAGGGAATTCCAGGTTTACTAACACGCACACACAAAGCAACACAAACTGTAATACACGCACGCACGCGCACGCACGCACACACACACACACACACACACACACACACACGCAACAACACACACTTAACACACACACAGTGTAATACACACACACAAACACACACACTTAACACACACACACACACACACACAGCATGACACACAGTGTAATACACACACACAAACACACACACACACACACACACAATAACACTGTGGTCTCCAAGCTGTGGTTCGGGGCCCTGCAGGGCTCCACATCAGAATCAGTAATGTAGGTCTGTAGCAGATCCAGGACTCTGGGGGGTCCAGGACTCTGAGCAGACTCCTCCAGGAGGAGCTGCTGGTTTTATGGCCCTGCAGCCGCCGGAGGGGCGGTGCAGAGTCTTTCTGATAAATACAGCAGTGACACGTGTAAAGCCGCCAGAGGCGCGTGCAGACTCACCGTCCCGCCGTTTCCCGGCAGGTAACCAGGTGCTCTTTGTGGCGCGAGCGGCGGGGGTCACTCACCTAAACTGCCGGTGAATCCGTCCATTTTCCGGGAGAAAAGCAGGAGTCCGGGCCGGAGGCCTGCGGGAGGCTGCGGAGACTCTGCGGGCCTCCGTCCGGGTTTTTCCGCCGCACCGGGGGGAGGACGAGGCTTTCCGAGCCGAGCCGGGCCGGGTCTGTCCCCGCCGGGTCTGTCCGTCCGCGACGCTGAAGATCCGCTGCTTTCCTGCGGCTTGGAGCACAAAGCCTCCCCGGAGATCCGACAGCGAGAGCAGTAGAGACGGAGAGAGAAGCCGCGGAGCCGCAGACAGACAGGACGCACCGACGCTGCTGCGCGCTTCCGACTCCGCCCCTCTGGCAGCGCGCGCTTCCCCTTCCCGGCGGGGGGGGTGGGGGGAGAGAGGGAGGAGGAGGAGGAGGAAGAGGAGGAGGAGAAAAGGGAGGAGGAGGAGGAGAGAAGACGGAGGGGGGAGGAGGAGGAGAAGACGGAGGAGGAGGAGAGGAGGAGGAAAAGGGGGAGGAGAGGGAGGACGAGGAGGAGAAGGGGGAGGAGGAGGAGGAAGAGGAGGGGGAGGAGGAGGAAGAGGAGGAGAAGGGGGAGGGGGGAGGATTCGGGTTTCACTGTCTGACTGCAAGCATGCAAGTCTGAGACACACTGCTGCTTTACTGCAGCGCCGCCCTGCGGACACACACTGTCAACACACACACACACACACACACACACACACACACGCTGTCAACACACACACACATACACACACACACACACGCTGTCAACACACACACACACACACACACACACACACACACACACACACACACGCTGTCAACACACACATACACACACACACGCTGTCAACACACACACACACACACACACACACACACACACACACACTGTCAACACACACACACACACACACGCTGTCAACACACACACACACACGCTGTCAACACA
>NC_089530.1:31578134-31598134 GCF_963924715.1 Thunnus thynnus
CACACACTGTCAACACACACACACACACACACACACACACTGTCAACACGCACACACACACACACACTGTCAACACACACACACACACACTGTCAACACACACACACACAAACACACACTGTCAACACACACACACACGCACACACACACTGTCAACACACACAACACACACACTGTCAACACACGCACACACACACTGTCAACACACACACACACATACACACTGTCAACACACACACACACACACACACACACTGTCAACACACGCACACACACACTGTCAACACACACACACACTGTCAGACACACACACACACACACACACACACTGTCAACACACACACACACACACTGTCAACACGCACACACACACACACACTGTCAACACACACACACACACTGTCAACACACACACACACCACACACACACACACTGTCAACACACACACACACACACACTGTCACACACACAACACACACTGTCAACACACACACACACACACACACACACACTGTCAACACCACACACACACACACACACTGTCAACACCACACACAACACACACTGTCAACACACACACACACACACACACACTCAACACACACACACACACTGTCAACACGCACACACACACACACACTGTCAACACACACACACACACACTGTCAACACACACACACACACTGTCACACTGTCAACACACACACACACACACTGTCAACACACACACACACACTGTCAACACACACACACACACACTGTCAACACACACACACACAAACACACACTGTCAACACACACACACACACTGTCGACACACACACACACACACACTGTCAACACACACACACACACACACACTGTCAACACGCACACGCACACTGTCAACACACACACACACTGTCAACACGCACACACACAAACACACACTGTCAACAAACACACACACTGTCGACACACACACACACTGTCGACACACACACACTGTCAACACACACACACACACACACACACACACACACTGTCAACACACACACACACTGTCAACACCAAACACACACTGTCAACACACACACACACACTGTCAACACACACAAACACACACTGTCAACACACACACACTGTCCACACACACACACACTGTCAACACACACACACACACACACACTGTCAACACACACACACACAAACACACACTGTCAACACACACACACACTGTCAACACGCACACACACACACACACACTGTCAACACACACAAACACACACTGTCAACACACACACACTGTCCACACACACACACACTGTCAACACACACACACACAAACACACACTGTCAACACACACACACACTGTCAACACGCACACACACACACACACACTGTCAACACACACACACACACACTGTCGACACACACACACACTGTCGACACACACACACTGTCAACACACACACACACACACACACACACTGTCAACACACACACACACTGTCAACACACACACACACACACACACACTGTCAACACACACACACACTGTCAACACACACACACACACACTGTCAACACACACACACACACACACACTGTCAACACACACACACACACACACTGTCCACACACACAAACACACACTGTCAACACACACACACACTGTCAACACACACACACACTGTCAACACACACACACACTGTCAACACACACACACACACACACACACACACACACTGTCAACACACACACACACTGTCAACACGCACACACACACTGTCAACACGCACACACACAAACACACACTGTCAACACACACAAACACACACTGTCAACACACACACACACACACTGTCAACACACACACACACACACTGTCAACACACACACACACACTGTCAACACGCAACACACACACACTGTCAACACACACACACACTGTCAACACACACACACACACTGTCAACACACACAAACACACACTGTCAACACACACACACTGTCCACACAAACACACACTGTCCACACACACACACACTGTCAACACACACACACACACTGTCAACACACACACACACACACTGTCAACACACACACACACACTGTCAACACGCACACACACACTGTCAACACGCACACACACACTGTCGATACACACATCACACACACATCACACACATCACACACACATCACACACATCACACACACATCACACACATCAACACACATCACACACACACATACACACATTACACACATCATACACACATCATACACACATTACACACATCATACACACATCATACACATCACACACATCACACACACATCACACACACACACACACATCACACACATCACACACATCACACACATCACACACACACACACACACACATCACACACACATCACACACACATACACACATCACACACACATCACACACACATCACACACATCACACACACATCACACACATCACACACACATCACACACAACACACACACACACATCAACACACATTACACACATCATACACACATCATACACACATTACACACATCATACACACATCATACACACATTACACACATCATACACACATCACACACACATCATACACACATCATACACACATCATACACACATTACACACATCATACACACATCATACACACATTACACACATCATACACACATCATACACACATACACACATCATACACACATCACACACACATCATACACACATCATACACACATCATACACACATTACACACATCATACACACATCATACACACATTACACACATCACACACATCACACACATTACACACATCACACACACATCATACACACATTACACACATCACACACACATCATACACACATCACACACATCATACACACATTACACACATTACACACATTACACACATCACATACACATCATACACACATCATACACACATTACACACACATCACACACATCATACACACATCACACACACATTACACACATTACACACATCATACACACATCACACACATCATACACACATTACACACATCACACACACATCATACACACATCACATACACATCATACACACATTACACACATCATACACACATCACACACATCACACACACATTACACACATTACACACATTACACATTACACACATCATACACACATCATACACACATTACACACATCATACACACATCACACACACATCATACACACATCACACACATCATACACACATATCACACATTACACACATTACACATTACACACATCATACACACATCACACACACATCATACACACATCACACACATCATACACACATATCACACATCACACACATTACACACATCACACACACATCATACACACATTACACACATCACACACAAATCATACACACATCACACACACATCATACACACATCATACACACATCACACACATCATACACACATTACACACATACACACATCACACATCATACACACACACACACACACATCATACACACATCATACACACATCACACACATCATACACACATTACACACACACACACATCACACATCATACACACATCATACACACACACACACACACATCATACACACATCATACACACATCACACACATCATACACACATTACACACACACACACATCACACATCATACACACATTACACACATCATACACACATCATACACACATTACACACATACACACATCACACATCATACACACACACACACACACATCATACACACATTACACACACACACACATCACACATCATACACACATTACACACATCACACACACATCATACACACATTACACACATCATACACACATCATACACACATCACACACACATCATACACACATCACACACACATCATACACACATTACACACATTACACACATCATACACACATCACACACACATCATACACACATCACACACACATCATACACACATCATACACACATTACACACATCACACACATCATACACACATTACACACATCACACACACATCACACACACATCACACACATCATACACACATCACACACACATCACACACACATCACACACATTACACACATCACACACATCATACACACATTACACACATCATACACACATTACACACATCATACACACATCACACACATCACACATCATACACACACACAGACACACGTACACACATCATACACACATCCTAAAAAGACACACAGGAAGAAAGATGGCCGCCAGTGGAGGGAAGATGATATAATTGATCATTGTGATCGTATTGATCAGCTGTCAGTAAGGTATTCAGCTCCTCATTGATCTTCTCCTCGTTCATCAGACACTGTGTGAAACCAGCAGTGTCCTCGTGTTAATTCACCAGAACTCACCAGAGCTCAGCGTCGTCCTGCAGCTGTTTCTTCTTCATGTTCAGTCCTTGACAACCGTGTCTCTCCTGTTTCTGACCCGGAAACCCAGCGATGAACGTAGTGGAGGAGCGTCACGGATCTCCTTCCTGTCAGAGACAAGTGATCCTGAACAAAACTTACAGACACAAACAAACAAACAAACAAACAAAGATGAGTTTGAATTGTTCTGAGTGGAAACATCTGAACTTCTGCTTTGTGTTTGTGAGGTGATGTTCAGACGCCTTTTGTTCCTTTTGTACCAACAGATCTTTGGGTGTTTTGTGTCTCTGAGGCAGGAAATCACCAAATGTTTTTGTACAAATCAATAAAAGAGAATAAATTGCCCCAAAAAACACGTTAGATATGATATAGAAAGCAGACAGCAGCTTCACCCTGCAGTGGTTTCAGTCAGACAGAAGGGAGCAGCATCGTATCTTCATCATCACACTGAAGATGAAGACGCTGCTTCACAAACTGCTCAACAGACCTGTTTCAATACAGGATCAATAAGATAATAATAACCATAATAATCAGGATAATAAACCAGCAGACAGACGATCAATCTGTATATTCACATCCATTGATCCTGGAGATACGAGGTTCAAACTTCACACACAACCTCATCTGTGATTTCATTAAAAATGAAATGAATGAAAGATTCTCAGTTTAAAACTCAACTCAAGGTCCGCTTACTGGCTTTCTTGTCACGATCTCATGGGCTTCATCAGCAGACGGGTTATTTTCATGGTTGTCATGGAAACAGCACAGCTGCCACAGAGGACAGCGATGGAAGTATCCACCGGCTTTCATGTGAACAACCCGTCTCCATGACAACTGAGTATCCACTGATGAAGACAGTGGCGTGAAGTCGAAAGCTCTGGAAAAAAACATGTGAGTGGACTTTGAGTTGAGATTATTTTAGCACAGCGGTGATGTCACTGCAGTGATGTTAGCGGTGATGTCAGCGGTGATGTCAGCGGTGATGTCACTGCAGTGATGTCACAGCAGGTCATTTAAAATCCTGAAACAAGCCAACAGTCAGTTTGTTGTTGAACAGGTGGATGTAATTATTAAATTATTATGTTTATCAGCCGACAGCACTGGTGGACTTATTATTACTTATTATAACTTATTATTGTTACTTATTATAACTTATTATTGTTACTTATTATTACTTATTGTTACTTATTATAACTTATTATTGTTACTTATTATAACTTATTATTGTTACTTATTATAACTTATTATTGTTACTTATTATAACTTATTATTATTAACCTTCATGGATGACTAATTCATGAGTCATAATTGACCTTATTTGCAGACGTTTGAGACAAACATTTTAACTCGTTCTTGTATTTTATTACAGATGTTTGCAGAGTTAATGTTTAAAAAGTAAATCATTTAATACAGAAATTGTTTCTTTATATTCTGAGTCATTTTATAAAATGTTGATGTTAATCAGGGCTGAAACCTTTTTACCAGCGACGCATCGGAGCCGCCTGACTGACAGGAAGTGCTGCTCTCACGTGTCATGTGATCTACATTTTAAATTAAAGGTTTCTTTCTATTCATCACATTTGAATAAACAGACAGAAACAGATTCAACTTCATTTTTATTTAGTTGAATATAAAAAAGACAAATTCACTTTTATAAAAAACTGAACTTTCAGGTTAAAACACAAAAACTCAAATCAGAAAAATTAAACAAAGCAGAAAAAGTTCAGATAGACACAAACAACCTCAAAACTTTATTTCATACAAAAAACTCATTCAAAACTTTATTCAAAGCTCATTAACAAGGAGGAGGCGGAGCTTCACGAATCCAGTGTAAAAAACCAAACAAGTCACATGACCTGAGCCGTCCCTCGGAGACGATTTATAGGAACACGCCGTGATTTTAACTTCAGATTGTTTCTGTTTCTAATGTGATTTGATTCTTCTTCTGTGGTTTTTCTTCTGCAGGTGAGTTCAGGTTCCTGCAGAAGAAAAACTATTAACAATGTTCTTTAATTAGAGTCTGAGAGAAACACCTGTATGACATCACTGACCCAGATTTTACAAACCGTTTCCCATCAAAGGCTCATTTAATGCTATGAGGTCAGCTCTGTCGGGGCTTTTCATTGGCTGAGCCGTTAACAGACACAAATCTCTATTCTTTATTTTTCTCCATTTGAATTGGAGGCTAAAAGAGTTCCAGCTAACGTTAACACTGATTTGGCTAAAAGTGACTCATGTATGTTCTGTGTTGCACTTTGAGACTACAGACGCACTTTAATCACACGTGATAAACACGTCATTTATAGTTCAAAGTACTGTTGTTGTTGTTGTTGTTGTTGTTGTTGTTGTTGAAACTGTTCCTGTTAGTTTGTCACCTCTTTCTGTTGTGGAATTTCAGCTGTTAAAATTCACACATTAAAACTTTGGGGGGACTAATATTGTTGCTGGAGGGCCGGATTTGGCCCGCGGGCCGCTATTTGCCCACTATTGATTTAATGCTTTCAGACAGAACAAGACGTCACTTTGCTTCATACATGAAATGATAAACTGATTAATTGAGGAAATAACGAGCTGATTAATGGACGAAGAAAATAAACCGTGAAAGCAGAAAAACAAAAAACAGACGCAGGTTTGATGTCAGAGAAGAAGAAGACCTGAGTTAACCTGAAAAAACCCCAGCTGGGGTCACTGATGATGATGATGATGATGATGAACAATAACAGCCAATCAGGTCAAAGGTCACACACTGGATCAATAAACATTCACAGAGTAGAAAAAGTCCTGCAGGAGCAGCAGTTTGGAGTGTGGCGGTGAGGCGGCGCTGCATCACACACGTGATGTTTAATCTGAAACTGCAGGAAAGTGAAGGCACAGATCTGTTCTCAGTCACCATGGCAACCACATCACCAGAGGACTGAGGGGATTAAACGAGGTGACGCAGACACAGCAGAGAAGAGGAAGGCACATCTGACTGAAGAAACTTGGTCCAGTAGCACCTGCTGGAGGCCCCGCCCCCTGCAAATGGAGGCTCCGCCCCCTGCAGGTGGAGGCTCCGCCCCCGCAAGCCAGGTTCAGTAACTGAATTTGACCTTCTGGATGTCGGCGATCAGAGTCCGGGCCAGGTAGATCCCCACCATCTGCACACAGAGAGCGTCAACATAGATCTGTGATCGATTCCCTTTGGGATCAATAAAGTATATCGATCTACAAACATGTCAACAAATGAACGAGCTGACAGTACGACAGCAGTATAGTTAAAGCGACAGTACGCCGTCAGTGTAGTTAAAGAGACAGTACGCCGTCAGTATAGTTAAAGAGACAGTACGCCGTCAGTATAGTTAAAGAGACAGTACGCCGTCAGTGTAGTTAAAGAGACAGTACGCCGTCAGTATAGTTAAAGAGACAGTACGCCGTCAGTGTAGTTAAAGAGACAGTACGCCGTCAGTGTAGTTAAAGAGACAGTACGCCGTCAGTATAGTTAAAGAGACAGCACGCCGTCAGTGTAGTTAAAGAGACAGTACGCCGTCAGTGTAGTTAAAGAGACAGTACGCCGTCAGTATAGTTAAAGAGACAGTACGCCGTCAGTGTAGTTAAAGAGACAGTACGCCGTCAGTGTAGTTAAAGCGACAGCACGCCGTCAGTGTAGTTAAAGAGACAGTACGCCGTCAGTATAGTTAAAGAGACAGTACGCCGTCAGTGTAGTTAAAGCGACAGTACGCCGTCAGTATAGTTAAAGAGACAGTACGCCGTCAGTATAGTTAAAGAGACAGTACGCCGTCAGTGTAGTTAAAGAGACAGCACGCCGTCAGTGTAGTTAAAGCGACAGTACGCCGTCAGTGTAGTTAAAGTGACAGTACGCCGTCAGTGTAGTTAAAGAGACAGTACGCCGTCAGTGTAGTTAAAGAGACAGTACGCCGTCAGTGTAGTTAAAGAGACAGTACGCCGTCAGTATAGTTAAAGAGACAGTACGCCGTCAGTGTAGTTAAAGCGACAGCACGCCGTCAGTGTAGTTAAAGAGACAGTACGCCGTCAGTATAGTTAAAGAGACAGTACGCCGTCAGTGTAGTTAAAGCGACAGCACGCCGTCAGTGTAGTTAAAGAGACAGTACGCCGTCAGTATAGTTAAAGAGACAGTACGCCGTCAGTATAGTTAAAGAGACAGTACGCCGTCAGTATAGTTAAAGAGACAGTACGCCGTCAGTGTAGTTAAAGCGACAGTACGCCGTCAGTGTAGTTAAAGTGACAGTACGCCGTCAGTGTAGTTAAAGTGACAGTACGCCGTCAGTGTAGTTAAAGAGACAGTACGCCGTCAGTGTAGTTAAAGAGACAGTACGCCGTCAGTGTAGTTAAAGCGACAGTACGCCGTCAGTATAGTTAAAGCGACAGTACGCCGTCTGTGTAGTTAAAGCGACAGTACGCCGTCAGTATAGTTAAAGCGACAGTACGCCGTCTGTGTAGTTAAAGCGACAGTACACATTTGGTGTGTGGAGTATTTGTACCTGCAGCAGAGAGATGACGATGAAGACGATGGCCACAGTGTAAAGGTTTCCAGGTAACCAGTCCTCTAACGCAGCAATGCAGCCTTTGATGTAAATATGATCTCTCCACTCGCTCTGATATGACAATAAAATTAGAACATTAGAAATATATGTTCCAGATGAAACATCACGTTAGAACACAAGAACACAGTGTTTAAGAATATATTTCTGTCAGAACATTAACAACATATTAGAACATTAAAAATATTCTTTTTAGAAATTACTGATAAAACCGTAACAACACATGAAATGATCCCATTACAGCATTTGAACGTGTTGTTATGGTTCTAACTGGAGCATGTGAACATAACACCAACAAGAACATGTTAATGTTCCTGATGGAATACTGAGTATTGATCTCGTATTCAGATGTTTTAGACTTCAGAAGAACCAATCAGAAGAGACCTCACCTTTGGTTTGTTTCTCACGTCGTAGCCACATTGAGTGTTCACCACCGAGTCCTGAAACAAACACAAACACTAAACAGACTGTTTTGAAGTTTTCAGTTTTGTAGTTTAATGCAGAATCACAGAAACAGCTGAACTGAATCAAAGACGATTATGATCAATAATGATTCATATTGATTGTAGTGAACTCACAGCAGGATCAGTGATGCAGCAAGAGAAAGGAACTCCACATTTTTCTCTGCTGCGATGAGTCCCGTTACAGCTGAAATACACGTTCAGATCCCAGTCGTCTGGATCCTGAGCTCCACAGCAGTAGTTCTGTTACAGAAACAAGATCCTTCAACCAACGGTAAACAAGATCCTTCAACCGACGGTAAACAAGATCCTTCAACCAACAGTAAACAACATCCTTCAATCAACAATAAACAAGATCCTTCAACCGACAGTAAACAAGATCCTTCAACCGACAGTAAACAAGATCCTTCAACCGACGGTAAACAAGATCCTTCAACCGACGGTAAACAAGATCCTTCAATCAACAGTAAACAAGATCCTTCAACCAACAGTAAACAACATCCTTCAATCAACAATAAACAAGATCCTTCAACCGACAGTAAACAAGATCCTTCAACCGACAGTAAACAAGATCCTTCAACCGACGGTAAACAAGATCCTTCAACCAACAGTAAACAACATCCTTCAATCAACAATAAACAAGATCCTTCAACCGACAGTAAACAAGATCCTTCAACCGACGGTAAACAAGATCCTTCAACCGACGGTAAACAAGATCCTTCAACCGACGGTAAACAAGATCCTTCAACCGACGGTAAACAAGATCCTTCAACCGACGGTAAACAAGATCCTTCAACCGACGGTAAACAAGATCCTTCAACCGACGGTAAACAAGATCCTTCAACCGACGGTAAACAAGATCCTTCAACCGACGGTAAACAAGATCCTTCAACCGACGGTAAACAAGATCCTTCAACCGACAGTAAACAAGATCCTTCAACCGACGGTAAACAGGATCCTTCAACCGACGGTAAACAAGATCCTTCAACCGACGGTAAACAAGATCCTTCAACCGACGGTAAACAAGATCCTTCAACCGACGGTAAACAAGATCCTTCAACCGACAGTAAACAAGATCCTTCAACCGACAGTAAACAAGATACTTCAATCAACAACAAGATCCTTCAACCGACAGTAAACAAGATCCTTCAACCGACAGTAAACAAGATCCTTCAACCGACAGTAAACAAGATCCTTCAACCGACAGTAAACAAGATCCTTCAACCGACAGTAAACAGGATCCTTCAACCGACAGTAAACAGGATCCTTCAACCGACAGTAAACAAGATCCTTCAACCGACAGTAAACAGGATCCTTCAACCGACAGTAAACAAGATCCTTCAACCGACAGTAAACAAGATCCTTCAACCGACAGTAAACAGGATCCTTCAACCGACAGTAAACAAGATCCTTCAACCGACAGTAAACAAGATCCTTCAACCGACAGTAAACAAGATACTTCAACCGACAGTAAACAGGATCCTTCAACCGACAGTAAACAGGATCCTTCAACCGACAGTAAACAAGATCCTTCAACCGACAGTAAACAAGATCCTTCAACCGACAGTAAACAAGATCCTTCAACCGACAGTAAACAAGATACTTCAACCGACAGTAAACAGGATCCTTCAACCGACAGTAAACAGGATCCTTCAACCGACAGTAAACAAGATCCTTCAACCGACAGTAAACAAGATCCTTCAACCGACAGTAAACAAGATCCTTCAACCGACAGTAAACAGGATCCTTCAACCGACAGTAAACAGGATCCTTCAACCGACAGTAAACAAGATCCTTCAACCGACAGTAAACAAGATCCTTCAACCGACAGTAAACAAGATCCTTCAACCGACAGTAAACAGGATCCTTCAACCAACAGTAAACAAGATCCTTCAACCGACAGTAAACAAGATCCTTCAACCGACAGTAAACAGGATCCTTCAACCGACAGTAAACAAGATCCTTCAACCGACGGTAAACAAGATCCTTCAACCGACGGTAAACAAGATCCTTCAACTGACGGTAAACAAGATCCTTCAACCGACGGTAAACAAGATCCTTCAACCAACAGTAAACAAGATACTTCAATCAACAACAAGATCATTCAACCGACAGTAAACAAGATCCTTCAACCAACAGTAAACAGGATCCTTCAACCAACAATAAACAGGATCCTTCAACCAACAATAAACAGGATCCTTCAACCAACAGTAAACAGGATCCTTCAACCGACAGTAAACAGGATCCTTCAACCGACAGTAAACAAGATCCTTCAACCAACAGTAAACAAGATCCTTCAACCGACAGTAAACAGGATCATTCAACCGACAGTAAACAAGATCCTTCAACCGACAGTAAACAAGATCCTTCAACCGACAGTAAACAAGATCCTTCAACCAACGGTAAACAAGATCCTTCAACCAACGGTAAACAAGATCATTCAACCAACAGTAAACAAGATCATTCAACCAACAGTAAACAGGATCCTTCAACCGACAGTAAACAAGATCCTTCAACCGACAGTAAACAAGATCCTCCAACCGACAGTAAACAGGATCATTCAACCAACAGTAAACAAGATCATTCAACCAACAGTAAACAAGATACTTCAACCAACAGTAAACAAGATCCTCCAACCAACAGTAAACAGGATCCTTCAACCGACAGTAAACAGGATCCTTCAACCGACAGTAAACAGGATCCTTCAACCGACGGTAAACAAGATCCTTCAACCGACGGTAAACAAGATCCTTCAACCGACGGTAAACAAGATCCTTCAACCAACAGTAAACAAGATACTTCAATCAACAACAAGATCATTCAACCGACAGTAAACAAGATCCTTCAACCAACAGTAAACAAGATACTTCAATCAACAACAAGATCCTTCAACCGACAGTAAACAAGATCCTTCAACCGACAGTAAACAAGATCCTTCAACCGACAGTAAACAGGATCCTTCAACCGACAGTAAACAGGATCCTTCAACCGACAGTAAACAGGATCATTCAACCGACAGTAAACAAGATCCTTCAACCGACAGTAAACAAGATCCTTCAACCGACAGTAAACAAGATCCTTCAACCAACGGTAAACAAGATCATTCAACCAACGGTAAACAAGATCATTCAACCAACAGTAAACAAGATCATTCAACCAACAGTAAACAGGATCATTCAACCAACAGTAAACAGGATCCTTCAACCAACAGTAAACAAGATCCTTCAACCGACAGTAAACAAGATCCTCCAACCGACAGTAAACAGGATCATTCAACCAACAGTAAACAAGATCATTCAACCAACAGTAAACAAGATACTTCAACCAACAGTAAACAAGATCCTCCAACCAACAGTAAACAGGATCATTCAACCAACAGTAAACAGGATCCTTCAACCGACAGTAAACAGGATCCTTCAACCGACAGTAAACAAGATCCTTCAACCGACGGTAAACAAGATCCTTCAACCGACGGTAAACAAGATCCTTCAACCGACGGTAAACAAGATCCTTCAACCGACGGTAAACAAGATCCTTCAACCAACAGTAAACAAGATACTTCAATCAACAACAAGATCATTCAACCGACAGTAAACAAGATCCTTCAACCAACAGTAAACAAGATACTTCAATCAACAACAAGATCCTTCAACCAACAGTAAACAAGATCCTTCAACCAACAGTAAACAACATCCTTCAATCAACAATAAACAAGATCCTTCAACCGACAGTAAACAAGATACTTCAACCGACAGTAAACAAGATCCTTCAACCGACAGTAAACAGGATCCTTCAACCGACAGTAAACAAGATCCTTCAACCAACAGTAAACAGGATCCTTCAACCGACGGTAAACAAGATCCTTCAACCAACAGTAAACAAGATCCTTCAACCAACAGTAAACAACATCCTTCAACCAACAATAAACAAGATCCTTCAACCGACAGTAAACAAGATCCTTCAACCGACAGTAAACAAGATCCTTCAACCGACGGTAAACAGGATCCTTCAACCAACAGTAAACAAGATCCTTCAACCAACAGTAAACAACATCCTTCAACCAACAATAAACAAGATCCTTCAACCGACAGTAAACAAGATCCTTCAACCGACAGTAAACAAGATCCTTCAACCGACGGTAAACAAGATCCTTCAACCAACAGTAAACAAGATCCTTCAACCAACAGTAAACAACATCCTTCAACCAACAATAAACAAGATCCTTCAACCGACAGTAAACAAGATCCTTCAACCGACAGTAAACAAGATCCTTCAACCGACGGTAAACAAGATCCTTCAACCGACGGTAAACAAGATCCTTCAACCGACGGTAAACAAGATCCTTCAACCAACAATAAACAAGATCCTTCAACCGACAGTAAACAAGATCCTTCAACCAACAGTAAACAGGATCCTTCAACCAACGGTAAACAAGATCCTTCAACCAACAGTAAACAGGATCCTTCAACCGACGGTAAACAAGATCCTTCAACCGACGGTAAACAAGATCCTTCAACCGACGGTAAACAAGATCCTTCAACCGACGGTAAACAAGATCCTTCAACCGACGGTAAACAAGATCCTTCAACCAACAGTAAACAAGATACTTCAATCAACAACAAGATCATTCAACCGACAGTAAACAAGATCCTTCAATCAACAACAAGATCCTTCAACCGACAGTAAACAAGATCCTTCAACCGACAGTAAACAAGATCCTTCAACCGACAGTAAACAAGATCCTTCAACCGACAGTAAACAAGATCCTTCAACCGACAGTAAACAAGATCCTTCAACCGACAGTAAACAAGATCCTTCAACCGACAGTAAACAAGATCCTTCAACCGACAGTAAACAGGATCCTTCAACCGACAGTAAACAAGATCCTTCAACCGACAGTAAACAAGATCCTTCAACCGACAGTAAACAAGATCCTTCAACCGACAGTAAACAAGATACTTCAACCGACAGTAAACAGGATCCTTCAACCGACAGTAAACAGGATCCTTCAACCGACAGTAAACAGGATCCTTCAACCGACAGTAAACAAGATCCTTCAACCGACAGTAAACAAGATCCTTCAACCGACAGTAAACAAGATCCTTCAACCGACAGTAAACAAGATACTTCAACCGACAGTAAACAGGATCCTTCAACCGACAGTAAACAGGATCCTTCAACCGACAGTAAACAAGATCCTTCAACCGACAGTAAACAAGATCCTTCAACCGACAGTAAACAAGATCCTTCAACCGACAGTAAACAAGATCCTTCAACCGACAGTAAACAGGATCCTTCAACCGACAGTAAACAGGATCCTTCAACCGACAGTAAACAAGATCCTTCAACCGACAGTAAACAAGATCCTTCAACCGACAGTAAACAAGATCCTTCAACCGACAGTAAACAGGATCCTTCAACCAACAGTAAACAAGATCCTTCAACCGACAGTAAACAAGATCCTTCAACCGACAGTAAACAGGATCCTTCAACCGACAGTAAACAAGATCCTTCAACCGACGGTAAACAAGATCCTTCAACCGACGGTAAACAAGATCCTTCAACCGACGGTAAACAAGATCCTTCAACCGACGGTAAACAAGATCCTTCAACCAACAGTAAACAAGATACTTCAATCAACAACAAGATCCTTCAACCGACGGTAAACAAGATCCTTCAACCGACGGTAAACAAGATCCTTCAACCGACGGTAAACAAGATCCTTCAACCGACGGTAAACAAGATCCTTCAACCAACAGTAAACAAGATACTTCAATCAACAACAAGATCATTCAACCGACAGTAAACAAGATCCTTCAACCAACAGTAAACAAGATACTTCAATCAACAACAAGATCCTTCAACCGACAGTAAACAAGATCCTTCAACCGACAGTAAACAAGATCCTTCAACCGACAGTAAACAAGATCCTTCAACCGACAGTAAACAAGATCCTTCAACCGACAGTAAACAAGATCCTTCAACCGACAGTAAACAAGATCCTTCAACCGACAGTAAACAAGATCCTTCAACCGACAGTAAACAGGATCCTTCAACCGACAGTAAACAGGATCCTTCAACCGACAGTAAACAAGATCCTTCAACCGACGGTAAACAAGATCCTTCAACCGACGGTAAACAAGATCCTTCAACCAACAGTAAACAAGATACTTCAATCAACAACAAGATCATTCAACCGACAGTAAACAAGATCCTTCAACCAACAGTAAACAGGATCCTTCAACCAACAGTAAACAGGATCATTCAACCAACAGTAAACAAGATCATTCAACCGACAGTAAACAGGATCCTCCAACCAACAGTAAACAGGATCCTAGAGGTTTAAACGTATTGAATCATTTGTCTGTATCTTTAAGATGTCAGTTGCAGCTCTGACTTGTAATAAACTGAAGAAGTAAACAGCTGTAACTGACAGCACAGGAAGCAGTTACCATCCTCTGCAGGGAGTCGATGAGGTTCTGCAGGTCGATGTCGTCTCGGTACGCTTTGACGTTTGCGAGAAAGAACTCGTTGATCCACTCTCTGACCTGACTCTGGAAAACCACTGCCAGCACCGCCGCCGTCAGCTCCAGGAAGAAGATGAAGCCGATCACTCCCGAAAACTGACAGAAATCCACAAAGATGTACAAAAACAAAGTTAACAAGCTGATGTTTTTAAACTGTCGCAGACAGATGGTTTTTTTGTTTTGTTTTTTTTACGTACAAACTTGAGCAGACAGATGTTTTCTCTCAGGGCTCCCACACAGCCGGCGAAGCCCAGGATGAAGGTGACTCCGCCCACCACCAGAACCAACCAGACCGGGTCGAAACCATGCAGCTTGGTCACCTGGGTCAGGTCCAGCAGGACTCCCTGTGAACCACAACAACATCATGATGTGTGTAATTATCACCATGTGACATATGTGTGTAAAATCACGTTTAAATGATCAAACTGATGCCCAACTTTTTTTAACTTGTTTTTCTAAAAGACAAAAATGTTCTTGATACAAGACCAATACTGATTTATTGAGTCTATCGTTGTTCCAATCTGTATGTGTGCAATCACCTTTTCACTCCACGCCCAGAAACCCACTGCAATGAAGGCGACTCCAGCTAGCTGCAACACAAGACACACACCAGCATTTAGTCAGATCCACTAACACACCAGTGTTTAGTCAGATCCACTAACACACACCAGTGTTTAGTCAGATCCACTAACACACACCAGCATGTAGTCAGATCCACTAACACACCAGCGTTTAGTCAGATCCACTAACACACCAGCGTTTAGTCAGATCCACTAACACACCAGCGTTTAGTCAGATCCACTAACACACCAGTGTTTAGTCAGATCCACTAACACACACCAGTGTTTAGTCAGATCCACTAACACACACCAGCGTTTAGTCAGATCCACTAACACACCAGCGTTTAGTCAGATCCACTAACACACCAGTGTTTAGTCAGATCCACTAACACACACTGGTTTCCAGTTAGATGAATAAATTCACTGGTTTCCAGTCAGTTAGATGAATAAAGCCACTGGTTTCCAGACTGGTTTCCAGTGAGTGGGTTGTTTCTGAGGAGACGCCCTCAGATCAGATCGGAAACATGTCGACATGATGGAGCATTTATCAGTTCTGTTTTTTTCTTGCACAATATCAAACGTACATGACTTGCTGATGAGTCGACGACATGTTTCATCATCATTACATATGAAACGCTGCAGGCGGAGGATGATTCTGATCTTTGATTACTGGAGCAGCTCAGCTGACTGAGACTCTGACTGAGTTGTTGCCACATTTCCTCCCTCAACCACACAGGATGCCAGTCACATCACTTCCTGTTAGCTAACGCTCAAACAGGAAACACTTCTCAGCAGGTTTGAAAGACGGATGAAACGGGTGCAAATAAGGTCAAGTATGACTCTTCCTGTTATTAATTTATGATCCATGAAGGTTAATAAGTCATTTGTACCAAATTTTTCATTCATAGTGACACTTATTAACATAGAACACACAACATGAATAACAACACCAATAATAATAATAATAATAATAAGAGTTAAGATGAAAAAGGTTTTTAGGCCTTTTTTAAAAGAGTCTCTGTGTTGCCTTCAAAGTTGAAGTAATTTGAAAAGTAATTTGTTAGTCCGTCCTTCCTGCTGCAGGAAATAATGGATTATTGATGAAGCACTTTTCTCCTTATGAAAGTAACTCAGTGATTATTCGACTAATGAGAATTTGGTCGGACGAGAGCATATCGACCAACTAATCAACCAGTCGGCCAGGAGACTACAGCCCTCGTGTTTTTGTGCTCTCAGGATCCTGGCGGCGCCGCTCTGAATGTACTGGAGACTGGTGGGCGGGGCCAGCGGGAGAAACACACACCTGGAACCTGGAAGCTAGAAACTGTTTGTGCTTCATGTGCCAAGTGAACGATTCTCACCATCTTTGAGTCTGTATGCAGATCTTATTATGCATCCACGGTCGGACGGCTGATTGTACCTGGAAATGGTTCCGTCTCAGTTCAACATGTAAACATGTAAACAGGTGAACAGGTGAACAGGTAACTCACCCAGAAGATGATGTTGTAGCTGAACATCAGGTATTTGTAGCAGCAGCTGACCTCAGCGTTGTCATAGCGATAGTAGTACATCTCTGAAAGACACAACATACACAACTCACATATGTGCTGACATGTTTCATACAGTCAAGCCTGAAATGATTCATACACCTGGCAAAGTTACTTTTATTCAACCAGTAAGTTTTTTCTTGATTGGAAATGACACCGGCGTCTACCAGAAGATAATAAGACGACGTACAAGAGGCATCGTTGTGGAAATAAATATTTCTCAGCTTTTATTTACATTTGAACAAAAAGTGGCCAAATGTCCAAAATTATTCATACCCTTCTCAATGATCAATAGAAAAGCCTTAATGTCTATTACAGCAATCAAACACTTCCTTTAATTGCTGAGCAGCGTTTTGCATGTCTCCACTGGTTCATCATTCATCTGTAGCGATGAGCTCCAACTCTTTCAGGTTGGAGGGTCTTCTTGCCATCACCCTGATCTTTAACTCCCTCCACTGATTCTCAAGTCTGGGCCACTGCAAAACGTTAATGTTTTTGTCTGCTAACCATTTCTTCACCACTTTTGGGTTGCTGTCATGCTGAAATGTCCACTGGTGCCCAAGGCCAAGTTTCTCTGCAGACTGCCTGACGTTGTTGTTGAGAATCTTGATGCATTGCTCTTTTTTCACGGTGCCGTTTACTGTGATTAGGTTCCCTGGTCCACTGGCTGAAAAACACCCCCAAAGCATTAGGTTCCCACCACCATGTTTGACAGTGGGGATGGTGTTCTTAGGGTTGAAGGCTTCTCCTTTTTTACACCAAATGAAGGATACATCATCGCGGCCAAACAATTCAAATTCTGTTTCATCTGATAAAACAGAAAACCAGAAAACCAGAAGTCTTCTTCTTTGTCCAGATGAGCATCTGCAAAGGCCAAGCAGGCTTTTGTGTGCCTTATCTGGAGAAGTGGCGTCCTCCTTGGCCTGCGTCCCTGGAACCCAGCAGTGTGCAGTGTCCGTTGGACTGTCAGCCTTGAGACGTTGCCACCAGCAGAGCACATATTCACCAGGATGGCCTTGGTGGTGATCCTTGGATTCTTTTTCACGTCTCTCACTGTCCTCCTGGCCAGCACAGGTGTCACTTTTGGCTTCCGACCACGTCCTCTGAGATTTTCCACAGTGCGGAACGTCTTGTATTTTTTAATAATACTTTGAACTGTAGTCACTGGAACTTGAAAACATTTAGATATGGCCTTATAGCACTTTCCTGACTTGTGAGCAGCCACAATGTTCAGCCGCAGGTCCTCAGTGAGCTCCTTTGTCTTAGCCATGACTCAACTCACCTGTTGAGTTGATTAAAACAGCTGTTCCCAATGAATCAGGGTAATTAGGATGCTTTAGAACAGCTTGAACTATTTGGAATGGTCTAGAACTTATATATAGAACTGACATTATAACTTATTGAATAATTTTGGACATGCTACTTTTTGTTCAAATGTAAATAAAAGCTGAGAAATAATTTTTTCCACAATGATGCCTCTTGTATGTCGTCTTATTATCTTTTGGGAGACGCTTGTGTCATTTCCGGTCAAAAAAAACTTGCTGGTTGAATAAAAGTAACTGTAATGGATTATTGATCGGATATGTGATGGATTATTGATCGGATATGTGATGGATTATTGATCGGATATGTGATGGATTAGCATGCAGAGTACGACAGGATGTTTGTGGTTTTGTTTGTTTATTTTGACTGTTTCCGTTCTGAATGTTTCTTTTTTGATTGATTTGATGGAGTTGTGTACTCTGAACACTGGGGCGGAAAGTTGGAATATCTATGTTTAACATTTAGACTATTGATTATAGATTTTTGATAAAATATAAAAAGGGGTGGGACTTGATAACTTCTTCCTGCTCCTGAAAGACATGAAATATTAATTTATG
>NC_089530.1:31603134-31608134 GCF_963924715.1 Thunnus thynnus
CGTAGATACCAGCGTTACCAGTCACACCAACCTGACATAAAGAATACACGTAGATACCAGTGTTACCAGTCACACCAACCTGACATAAAGAAGAATACACGTAGATACCAGCGTTACCAGTCAAACCAACCTGACATAAAGAAGAATACACGTAGATACCAGCGTTACCAGTCAAACCAACCTGACATAAAGAAGAATACACGTAGATACCAGCGTTACCAGTCACACCAACCTGACATAAAGAATACACGTAGATACCAGTGTTACCAGTCACACCAACCTGACATAAAGAAGAATACACGTAGATACCAGTGTTACCAGTCACACCAACCTGACATAAAGAAGAATACACGTAGATACCAGTGTTACCAGTCACACCAACCTGACATAAAGAAGAATACATGTAGATACCAGTGTTACCAGTCACACCAACCTGACATAAAGAAGAATACACGTAGATACCAGTGTTACCAGTCACACCAACCTGACATAAAGAAGAATACACGTAGATACCAGTGTTACCAGTCAAACCAACCTGACATAAAGAAGAATACACGTAGATACCAGCGTTACCAGTCAAACCAACCTGACATAAAGAAGAATACACGTAGATACCAGCGTTACCAGTCAAACCAACCTGACATAAAGAATACACGTAGATACCAGCGTTACCAGTCACACCAACCTGACATAAAGAAGAATACACGTAGATACCAGCGTTATACTATATATATACCATCCTATTATACTGTTATACTATATATATATACCATCCATCCTATTATACTGTTATACTATATACCAGCAGTAGTATTTCATAATTTTATTTCTTAATTGTTATTTTTATTACTTTTATTATCTTCTATTATCTACCCATCAATTATTGTTGTCTCATTCAATTAACTTTTACATTTTTGCTATTTAATTATTTTGGTGCATTCGTCTCTAAATCCATTTTTAACATCCTACGTTTTGTCAGTTGTTTGCTACACAAATAAAGATTGAATGTTTGATTGATTGATTGATTGATTGATTGATTGATTGATTGCATATGTGAACTGCTCCTTTAATGAGCTGAAGCTTCTGCAGCTGACTGTGAACACGACACAATAGGAAAGAGAAGAAGAAGAATGTAAAAACTAAATGATATGTGAAGGACAACAGGTTCAACGCTATCCTGTAACCGTGGTAACCGCTGTAACCATGGTAACAGAAGACACGAACATCAAAGATGTGTCACAGAAGATACAAACAGATGTGGATGTGATCAATAAATCACTCAGTTCATTGTTTCTGAACATGAACTGTTTATAATATAAATGATGTGTACGAACACTGACTCATCATGTGACTGAAGCTGCTCTCAGGTCTGATTTGATTGGCTGGTTTCATATTAAAGTAAGAGAACAGCTGATCCGCAATAATCCAACAGTAATAACGAGGATCAGGACTCATAACAAGAGGATCAAGTGGGATCAGGAGAGATCCGGTCCAGATGATCAGAGTCTGTGTTCATCACTCAGCTCTGAAAACAATCTGACGCACTTTCACTCCAGAGGGGCGGACCAGGAAGTGAGATCAGCGGGTTAGCGAGGTATGTTGAGCATAAAGCCGGAGTTTTCAATGTCACGAAGGCGTCTCTCTTTTAACCTGCTACATCACCATGGTAACAAACTTAACCTGGTCCGGAGCAGACCAGCGCCGTCCTTTTGTGGTGTATTTTCATTAAAAGTCATCGGTGTGCTTAAAGACAATATTAAGCTATGCAGATTGATTTTATAAGTTTATAAGCAATAAGGGCTAGTGTGATACAATTTGTATTGGTGTAGTTATAATCTCATGAACCATATTTAATCACACTGTACGTATAGAGGCACGATAGAAGAATCATAATCATACACTGGAGAAATTTGAGTGTGTTTGTATTACATGTCACTTTGCTTGGGTCTGCTGGAGGAGATCAAGAAATAAGGCTGTAAAATGACTAGAATAACTTATAAAAAAAATAAAAGGCCAGAAGACAACTTGGCAATAATGGTGTAAAATGATTCCCAATACTTATATATAAAAATTGGATATAATCAGGTAGAAGTGAATATGCCAGTACATATCCTCAAACACCTCAAAACCTGTTTTGAAGAGTTTTGACCAACAACGAGTGACGGAGATAAAAGTAACATAATAATTAGTCAAAAATTAGGGAAGGTGGATGATAAGGTGTGACCTAAGCCGACCCAAGGGCATAAAAACAATGAACCCCAAAGAAAAAACCTTTGGAGCCATTTGGTTCTTTGTAAAGTGCTGATTGCTCCCCTTTTCTTGCCGGCATTAAAGAACCTCTGACTCCCTTTTTATTTACAAGAGAGTTTTTTGCTCTGGTACCTTTTTCTACAACAATTTGATACAAAACTTTCACCAACTACCTGATTTACTGCAAAGTCTGTTTAACACTGCTGCTACTGCAGCTATTAGAACACCGATTAGAACATTGATTAGTCTTTTATCAGACTTATCATTGATTGGATGTCATATTGTAAATGTGTAACGGTGCGAGAGGTTTGGGTTACTTGCAGGACGGGATTTTGTTACAATATATCAAACTGTATTTCAAATAAAACAAAAAACAAATAAAAACTAATGAAGAAATACTTTGAACAAAAAAAAAAAAGATGAATCTATTGGTATTTATCACAGATAATATTCAATCTATAATATTAATTTCACTTTGGGTCAGAATCTAAAGTGGTTTCCACTGATGCTTCATTCTGGGACAGAGTCAGACAGTTTAATGTTTAAATCTGCTGCATCGAGTTTAAAGTTTAAGAGCTCTGGATGTGGGAGGCACAGAGAGAGCACTGAGTGGTAAAATAAGTATATAAACTAATTACTTTTTAATGAATGAATTTGTTCTGCCAGCGTTCCTCTCTCACCTTATTTGCAGCAACAGTGTTGCTTTTTGCTGTGATAACGTTATAATGACCTGTTCCTCCTGACTGAAGCAGTCAAATGACGCCAAACGCCTCCTTTCATGGGGACGCACACAGAGCCTGAAGCAGAAAGAGTTAACAAAGAAAGTTCATATTCACCGTCGTGATACCACTGATCTCTGATCGAGAGTTTAGGGTTTGTTGATCCAGTTCACACAAAGAAAGCCTGGATATGTTGAACTGGCTTCGTAGTAAAACCCTGAACTGATGTTCAGCAGACAATCAGATTCATTTATTTATTGATCTGCTCAAAGTTAAAATTCTTCACTTTGGATCAAACCTGAGAATAAAAACTGTTCATCAGCTGTCAGAGAGCTGCACAGGAGAAAGTAAAAACCAAACGTTGATTCTTTAACAACAAAATAAACTTTATTATTTATGTGTCATCTTCATCATCAGTTTTCTACAGAGCTCTGTTAACAGACTATTCCTGAACACATCATCCGAAACCTCCGGCTGTCCCTGAACACATCATCAGAAACCTCCGGCTGTCCCTGAACACATCATCAGAAACCTCCGGCCGTCCCTGAACGCCTCGTCCGAAACCTCCGGCCGTCCCTGAACGCGTCGTCAGAAACCTCCGGCTGTCTCTGAACGCGTTGTCCGAAACCTCCGGCCGTCCCTGAACGCGTCGTCAGAAACCTCCGGCCGTCCCTGAACGCGTCGTCAGAAACCTCCGGCCGTCTCTGAACGCGTCGTCCGAAACCTCCGGCCGTCTCTGAACGCGTCGTCAGAAACCTCCGGCCGTCCCTGAACGCGTCGTCCGAAACCTCCGGCCGTCCCTGAACGCGTTGTCCGAAACCTCCGGCCGTCCCTGAACGCGTCGTCCGAAACCTCCGGCCGTCTCTGAACTCGTCGTCAGAAACCTCCGGCCGTCCCTGAACGCGTCGTCCGAAACCTCCAGCCGTCCCTGAACGCGTCGTCAGAAACCTCCGGCCGTCTCTGAACGCGTCGTCAGAAACCTCCGGCCGTCCCTGAACGCGTCGTCAGAAACCTCCGGCCGTCTCTGAACGCGTCGTCCGAAACCTCCGGCCGTCCCTGAACGCGTCGTCAGAAACCCCCGGCCGTCCCTGAACGCGTCGTCCGAAACCTCCGGCTGTCCCTCCTCCTTTTGTCAGTGCACAGAATCCTGTCGTCCAATCAGAGTGCAGCAGCATCACTTGTCGCCGGGCTGAGCGGCAAAGTAGAGTGCCACCAGGCAGTAGAGCACCCCCCCCGCCGTCAGGCTCATGGTCGTCCGGTACAGCAGCTTGTCAATCACGCCCCCCTTCAGGTGGACCGGGAGTCCGTCCGACCTCTGTGCAGAGAGAGACACACAGGTCAACTGTCTCACCTGAGACTGGTCACATGATCCATATTAACAATAACCTGAGTGACACCACAGCGTACCTGGAAGAGTCTCTGCAGGTCGGGGACTCGGTTGGCTCCCAGGTACTCAACCTGACTTCCTGTTTCTGATGCCAGCTTCGTCGGAGATGCAAAGATGGCCGGAGGACTGACAGGTGGGACACCTGGACGCAGACCCTGCACACAGACAGGTAGAGACAGACAGACAGGTGAGTTATTGTTTCAGAAGTTATCTCAGGGCTGTTTCCACACAGAGCAGGTCTAGACTGAACTCTTTCATCTACAGAGACCCAACAGTCCTCCATCAGCAGCAGGAAGAAACCTCCAGCAGAACCGGACTCTAGGTGGCGCCGTCTGCCTCGACCAGTTGGGTTGAGAGAGAAAGAAAGAGGGAGACACAGAGAAGCATAATAACAACAACAATAACAATAATAATAACAATGATAATAATGATAGAAATATGGCTAGTAATAATAATAATAATAGCAGGTGTGGGTGTCAAGCAGGACCACAGCAGCAGGTGGCCCACAACCACGATCCACAGGAACCTGCAAGCCGAGGAAGCAGAAAAACTCTGGAGAAGAAGCCGAGTTAGTGACATTAATGGTACATAAATACATACAGATGGAGAGGATTCCACTCTGGATTTTACAGGAAACCAATGCA
>NC_089530.1:31613134-31640634 GCF_963924715.1 Thunnus thynnus
GTCATTATTTATTATGGTCATTATTTATTATGGTCATTATTTAATATGTTAATTATTTATTATGGTGATTATTTAATATGTTGGTTGTTTAATATGTTGATTATTTATTATGGTGATTATTTAATATGTTGGTTGTTTAATATGTTGATTATTTATTATGGTGATTATTTATTATGGTCATTATTTATTATGGTCATTATTTATTATGGTCATTATTTAATATGTTAATTATTTATTATGGTGATTATTTATTATGGTCATTATTTATTATGGTCATTATTTAATATGTTAATTATTTATTATGGTGATTATTTAATATGTTAATTATTTATTATGGTGATTATTTAATATGTTGATTATTTATTATGGTGATTATTTAATATGTTAATTATTTATTATGGTGATTATTTATTATGTTGGTTATTTATAATGTTGATTATTTAATATGTTGGTTGTTTAATATGGTGATTATTTATTATGGTGATTATTTACTATGGTCATTATTTATTATGTTGGTTATTTATTATGTTGGTTATTTATTATGGTGATTATTTAATATGTTGGTTGTTTAATATGTTGATTATTTATTATGTGATTATTTAATGTGATTATTTAATATGTTGATTATTTATTATGGTGATTATTTAATATATTGATTATTTATTGTGTTGGTTGGTTGTTTCCATATTGAATGTTGTTGTCATGACGACACTCCCTCCTCTGCTCCGCTCGCTGACATTTTATGATTTATTAGATTTATACTGCGTGAAGTAAACCCCATCATAATGACGTCATTATGACATCATTATGATGTCATTATGACGTCATTATGACATCATTATGATGTTAGATGTTTTTACCTGCCTGCTGTGTATCCTGAATATTTAGTGTCATGTTTCACACAGTGACGATGATGATGATGATGATGATGTGAACTTCGCACTGAGTTTATGATCAGTTTGACTTTTCTTCTTCTTCTTCTTCTTCTTCTCAGAAACTTTACAGTGAAGGAGGAAACTTCTGGTGTCCAGCAGGAAAACTTACGATATTAAATATATTTACAGATTCACAGATTCTGGAGTTTTACATGAAGGAGAAACTTCCTGTTAAAATGTTTCTGTCTGTCTCAGAGCTGGAAGTACTCAGAGTCTTTACTGCAGTAAAAGTACATAAAAGTTTAGAGTCAAAACAATCTTTAACTAATCAATAATTATTGTGATCAATGGACAGGTTCAGACTCTGCAGATGATTAAAAGATTAAAAACAGAGTTTTTGCTCCATTGGGATAAAAACTGTTGATCTGACTGTTAAGAGACAAAATGTTTCAGAAAGACAGAAACAAACAGACTGAAGGTTAAAGGGACAGTCGGTCCGCTTGTGCTTTGGTTGTAACTCTGCAGTATTTTACACTGAAGAACGTCTCAAGGTGAATGAAGCAGGTGACCCAGACGCAGAAGACAGCAGGCAGAACATCTACTGAATAACTCAGAAGACTGAGAGACAGGAACAAGCAACACTGAGCAGATGAGCAGACGACTCACTGGTGAAACACGAGGTAATCAAAAAAGGCGGGAAAACACAGGAAGTAAAAGGTAACAAGACAAAAGGAGAAAACATTTCAAAATAAAACAGGAACTAAACTAGAAATCCAGACACAGAAAGTCCTGGCAGGATGTGACAAAGGAGAAGAAGAGCGAGATAATCGACATTCACACTTCAACAGCTCGATGATCCCGACATTCAAAATGTTTCCACCACTTCAACTTCCCGTCTCTGACTCTGCCGTCACCGTGGAAACCGTGGACAGCGTCCAGCCCGTCCAACAGATCCAGTTACAGCACAGACTGGCGGATTAACTCCTGAAGCTCACAGTCGCATCATTACAGACGTGAAGAGGAAATAATGATGATCAATCTGCTCTGAGACAACAGATCAGAGCTTCAGTTTCCTTCTTTTATAAAAGAGTTTCAGTCTTTGCACATAAAGTGTCTGTTTGTCAATCAAGGTTTCTGTGAGTTAAGATGAATCTGCTGAGACGTTACACAACTAAACTAAACTCACTGTGTGAAAATCAGCTGACCTCTGCAATACAGCATCACTATGATGGTATTATGGGATGGATGGAAAAACTGAGAAACAGGTGAGGCAGCGTTTCAACAGGTATTAAAGCTGTGAAAAGGTTTGAAAGGGCCTGATGAAACATTTTGTACCTGTAGGTGATTATAAGGCGTCCGCAGCGCTGCGTCCTCCTGGTTAGTGCAGAGGTCACCCGACCATCACTGCTGTCACCTGGTCGGTGACGCTGTCACCTGGCCGCCGCTACCATCAGCTGATGAACTCGGGCGAAAGAGGGCGGGTGCAGCGGGTGGACCGGATCTTCAGCTCGTGGTAGCACTGGATGAAGCTGTGGTAGATGAAGGTGATGGGCAGCGCCAGCAGTACGATGCCGCTCACCACGCAGATCCCACCCAGCACGCGTCCCGCCACCGTCACCGGATACATGTCCCCATAGCCCACCGTCGTCATGGAGATGATGACCCACCAGCAGGCGGCGGGGATGCTGGCGTAGTCCTGGTTGCTGGCCTCCAGGTCGAGGCTGTGCTCAAGCAGCTGGGCCAGTGCGCTGAAGATCGCCATGGCGACGCAGATGAAGACCAGCAGCATCACCATCTCACGGTAGCAGCGGCGCAGCGTCAGGCCGAGTGTCTGCAGCCCCAGGAAGTGACGCGCCAGCTTGATCACCCAGAAGATCCGCATGATGCGCAGCACGCGCAGTGTGACGCCAGCCCGCTGCAGCTGGGAGTTCTCCCCCGTCAGGATCGTCACAGTAACGGAGACGTAGTACGGCGTGATGGCCAGCAGGTCGATGATGTTCAAAGGACGACGGACAAATTCACATTTGTCCCGAGACACAATGAAACGGACGATACACTCAGCAGTGAACCAACCAATACACACCGCCTCGATGATCCTGGAAACAACCAATCAGAGACAGGAGAGAGAGACAGACTAATCAGAGAGAGATGGACAACCAATCAGAGAGACGGACAGACCAATCAGAGAGACGGACAACCAATCAGAGAGTGGGACAGACCAATCAGAGAGACGGACAACCAATGAGAGAGAGGGACAGACCAATCAGAGACACAGACAGACCAATCAGAGAGACGGACAGACCAATCAGAGAGAGGGACAACCAATGAGAGAGAGGGACAACCAATCAGAGAGATGGACAGACCAATTAGAGAGATGGACAATACACACCGCCTCGATGATCCTGGAAACAACCAATCAGAGACAGGAGAGAGAGACAGACTAATCAGAGAGAGAGGGACAGACCAATCAGAGAGACGGACAACCAATGAGAGAGAGAAGAGAGACATGGGCTGGTGGAGTTGTAGATGAACATGACGGTCCAATCAGAGTTGCAGATGTAAACTACAGACCAGTTGTGTCCAATCATGTGCAGTGAACCTGCAGGATTTGACTGATGAACAAACCTGCACCTGATTGGAGCGTCTCTGTGAACACAGGTGAATCATGTGATCCATGTCTTACCTGTGCTGGTCCAGGGTCTCGGCAGCCTTCCAGTCCGGTAAGGTGCTGGCACACAGCATCACCATGGAGACGAGGACGAACAGCACCGACACTGATGCCAGGATCTGCGCTGCCACTGAGGACGTGGGCTCCTCGAACGTCCTCCTCATCTTCTCCAGCCAGCGGCCCCGGGGCTCCTCGGGGCGCTGCGGCTCCTCCTCGGGGAAGAAATGGACGAAGCAGTCGGACATGCGGTCGTCCAGCCGGCGCTGGCAGCACAGCTGCAGGTCGGAGCTCTCCAGGCCCCAGTACAGCATCTCGTTATAGAAGGACAGTTCACACATGTGCGGCACGAAGCGCAGCTTCCCGTGCTGCACGTACAGCATGATGAAGCTGAACGCCTCCGAGTGCCGGTCAAAGAAAAACTCGTTCCTGTCGCGATCGTAGTCGTCGCAGAGCTCCAGCAACTCGCTCTCCGACACGCAGCGATGCAGCCGGCTCAGTCTGCTCAGAGGGAGTCGCTTCATCAGCTCGGCCGAGAAGGAAAACCTGCGACCGCCAACGTTCAGGATGCACAAACTACCTCCAAACTTCATCGTCTGTCAGTTTAAAAACACAAACTGCCTCCAAATATGATCTTCTGGTGGTTAGAAACAGAAAACTGCTGGCTTTTGGTTAATAAAACCATGTTTTTGCTGCTGCTTGACTGTTTCCAGACGAAGCTGTTCTTCATCCTATAAAATCTCGGATGCTTCCAAACGTTTTCTTCATTCACTGGTTGAATGGAATAAATAATAATAAATTATTAGTAAAAACAAGACTTTTCTTTCTTTCTGATTCACTGATCAATGACTGACTGATCAATGATTGACTGATCAATGACTGACTGATCAATGATTGACTGATCAATGACCTGCTTCTATTGCTTATTTATTAATGATCTGATTCTCTACATTATTTTGTACTTTAGTCAAACTGGTTGACATTAAAAATACTGAAACAGCTGCAGTTTCAGCTGTTTTAACGCCTCACAGCAACACTCACCAGATGTCAGCGTCAGTCAGAAGCTCTTCAGGCTGGAAATCTTCATCATAGTGATTCAGGATGTTTAGATTCATCTTCATCATTAAAACAACATCAGATGTTTCTGTTTGTTTCCTTCAGCAGGCGACCGGACGAAGTCTGAATCTGAGACTGAAGAGCAGCAGCAGCAGCAGCAGCACTCCTTCTTCTCCTCTTCCTCCCACTCTTCTCCTCCTCCTCCTCCTACTCTTCCTCCCACTCTTCTCCTCTTCCTCCTACTCTTCTTCTCCTCCTCCTCTTCTTCCTCCCCCCCCCCCCCCCCCCCCCCCCCCCACCCCCCCCCCCCATCTCCCTCCTCCTCCTCCTCCTCCTCCTCCTCCTCCTCTTCTTCTCCCTCCTCCTCCTCCTCCTCCTGCCTGAGAGGAAGAGGATCAGAGTTAAATGATTCAAACAGAAGTCAGTCTGAGCTGCTTTTACACAGAAACAGAATCTGAGTTTTCATTTCCATAAAGCTGCTCAGTGTCTTCTCCTCCTCCTCCTCCTCCTCCTCCTCCTCCTCCTCCTCCTGTTTTTCCTCCCTCCTTCCCTTTTCTCCTCATGTTCCACATTTCATTTCTCCTCCTCATCTTCAAATCTGATCTCCAGCGTCGACCCAAATTAAACATTCATGTCATGTGAACACCAACAGGCAGACATGAATAATGACTTCACACTATGTTCACTAATATTATATATAATAATATAATAATAATAATGAGTTTATTCTGAGGAAACGGCTCCACCTGCTGGATGTTCCTGTAAAGTGCAGATCATCATCATCACTGTTTTAAACTGAACATGTACAGTTTGTTTCCTTCATCATCTCCTTTAATGCAGTGAACATTGAATGCTATATATGCAGGAAAATTAATATTAATATTAATATTAATAACTTTATTTATAAATAACACTTTTCATAACAATAGTTACAAAGTGCTTCACAGAGCAAAGCAACGTTCAGTTACATTATAACCTTGGTTCTCCGTCTCTGTGGGCAAAGCCAGGCGCAGGAGACACCTCTGCACCGGGCGCATGCGCAGAAGAGCATTGAAAGGAAGGATGTGTGATGATATCGTTCAAAGGAAGAGCTGGCGAAGTTCTTATTTTGTAGACGTTTATTAGACGATGGTCATTGGGTCCATTCCATGTATAAAGATGGTCTGGGCACCGTACCCCTGTCGGTGCATAGCTTATATGGGGATACACATCTGTATCTTATCACATGAATAACATAGGTTTTCCATGGGCACTAGGTCAGTTGGGAGCCATCCATCAAGTAATTGACAGCTGCCTCACAACATATTATGTGTCACAACAACCCACATCTGGAACAGTTCCAAACTTGACCATGGATCCATTGTTTGTATTTCTAAGGTCCCCCTGAAGGGCCATACCATGTTACCTAAGGTGACATGCAGACTCTGGACTGTCACATGTCCAACACCCAAATCAGTAAAGTACATAGGGTCAGATAAAAATCATACTAACAAGCATCAACGCCGCCATCAGGCCCAGGAGGCGTAGACAAAGCTTCCAGGTAACCTTGGTAACCCTGAGGGTAATCCTGAGGGATTCCTGTCTCTCCCAGCCCTGCATCCAACCACTTGGCTGTCGTCTGCACTCAGCAGCCCCAGACTCTGGAACAACACCGATACACGGCAGTGACGCTGCTCCTCTGCCTGAACACATACCAACCAGTCATCAAGGTGGTTCAGGATCCTCAGACCCTAGCGCAGCAGAGGCCACAAGACCTCATCCATACACCTGGTGAAGGTGCGGGGGCCAGAGAGATGCCAAAACACAGAACGTGAAGGTCCTGTCCTCGAAAGCGAACCTGAGGAACTTCCTGTGCCCTTCCCAGACTGGTATTTGGAAGTAGGCATGCTTGAGGTTGATTGTTGCAAACCAGTTGCCCACCAGCCTGCTTCACGCTTTGTATGGTCAACATTTTGTACGTCAGAGACCTGAAGAACTTGTTTAGTGAGGTTGTTTTGTTTAGTGGGAATAAAATCCTGCCGGCTCTCTGATGGCCGTTCGTGGCCCTCATACTGGTGTGTCTTAATGAAACATCCACATCCACTGTAGAGTTCTGTGGAATATGTAACTGGGTAGAGAGAAAGTCTCAATTTAATAGAAAGCTTAAATAAAATGTAAGATAAAATCAAAACAAAGCAAAACGAACAAACAAAACCACTCAAATATGAATCAATAAATAATATGAAGTCCTGTCTCAAAGGTTCACAGATGTTTGATCCAATAACATATAAAATGTATTTATATTTTACACCATGTTTGTGTGAATGGTTTAAAGAGAAACATATTAAACTCATATTATTTATATGTATATGTAGTTTTACCAGATGGTATTCAGCACTTTTAAAGGGATGTTACCAAAAAGCAGGTGGGCAGAAACGAACCCTGCGACATTCAACAAAAATAACAAACAAATAAAACCTGCAGCCTGTCTGATATCCTGCAGTCACAGTATGAATCTGAACCTTTATGTGACGTCGACCTTGAAGCAGCTTCATCATCATCATCAGCTTGTGAATCTGCTCTTTCACAGGTTTGACTTGAGGACTTGTTGTCATGACAACTGTGCGTCTATTGGCTGGTTTTAGGACCGACAATAATCAGCTGACAGGGTGTTCAGTTATATCCAAACAGTTAACAATGGCAGATGGACATGATCACCTGTATCTGGACAGTGATGTAACAGCTTTAAACTATTAGAATAACTACATGTGCGGACATCTGTCCAAACTGTCACAGCATCAGAATAAACTGATCAACTTTGGAAAAAAAAATTATTTTTGGGGCGGCTGTGGTTCAGGAGGTAGAGCGGGTCGTCCACTAATCAGAAGATCGGCGGTTCGATTCCCGGCTCCTCCAGTCCACATGTCGATGTGTCCTTGGGCCAAATTGCTCCTGATAGCTGAACCATCAGTGTATGAATGTGTGTGAATGGTTAGTTTCCTCTGATGGGCAGGTTGGGACCTTGCATGGTCGCCCCTGTACCCATTCAGCGTGTGAATGTGATTTGTAGTGTAAAAGCACTTTGAGTGGTCGGAAGACTAGAAAGGCGCTATGCAAGTACAGTACATTTACCATAGATGATGATCACATGATATTGATAATGAATCTGTTCTTCCTGATGAGACTAATGATGACATCATATCTCTGACTCAACATTAATATTAAATATTGCATCAAAGATTTATAGAAATATGTTCCATTCTTTTAATCTGTCAGAATATTTCATGTAAAGACTCATGTAGAGGATCTGTGTGTGACTGACGGGAGGTTTTTATTGATCAGAGTGTTAATTGATTCAATTGGTAACCAAAGCTGTAAGCAGCATTGAACAGGCCCTCGTGCCGCGGTGCAGTCGAAGGTCTTCTGTCACGAGCATGTAGACGTCTTCAGACCCAGCTGTTTTCAGACAGTGCAAGAAGGAGATAAACATCACTTCCTTTGTCCACTGTTTTGCCTGCTGCTGGAGCTGCTGGGGCTGCTTCACTGCGATTTCGTAGGGGGCGCTATTCATCCAGTTTGCATCACTGATGGAATATTGTCATGTAGACGTGTTCAGGCCGGGACTCTTATCAAACATGTAAAGTTTGGTGCAGACTGGAGCATTTACAATAAAGTTATAGCAACTTCCTCTGTCATGAGAGTTTCCTGCAGGGTGAGACATGTCTGTCTCGTTCACACCTGTCTGTCTCGTTCACACCTGTCTGTCTCGCTCACACCTGTCTGTCTCGCTCACACCTGTCTGTCTCGTTCACACCTGTGGCATTAAAATTATGCAAGTTTTGGGTCCATTCACTTGAATTTCAATTAGTAAACAAAACTCTTGATGAGTTTGTGTGTAAAACAAATTAATTTCCTAATTTTCATCAAGTCTATTTTTATAAAAGTAAAGACGTTTAACCCACATGACCTGGTCAAAGTGTGATTGACATGTGACCTGTCAGGTGTGTAGAGACAATAAGTAACTGATACTCATATATTTGAATGGAGAGTGTGAGTGAACCGCTAGCTGCTCGGGTCCTAATAAAGGAAAAACTGCAGTACAGAGATACTAATTTTAGTTTTGATTTTATTTTTCTGCAGCACTTTATCACTAAACTGTCACCCTCACTCCATGAGCTCCATTCAACACCCCCCCCTCTCAGTTGGAGAGGAGAATGTCACTCTTCTTGTGAAATATCCTCATAAATCCCATGACTTTGGCCAAATCCTACATTAAAAATCACAGTTTTTGTAGGAAAATTCGTGGTGAATCCATTGATGCAGGTTTGAAAGTGGTCAGACTTATAGTTTAGACGTCAGAACCATTTGTTTAACACAAAGTTCATGCCCAGAGATTGCCTCCTCATTGGTTTACATTGTAAGGGTGATGTGGCACTGCAACTTTCAGGGCTTATTAAATCCAAACCGTTCGAGTTATTACAAAGTTTTTAACAACTTTTGTTCAGCACAGTGTGATAAGTCATGTATTCAAGTTTGAAGCTGATACCATTAACGCCCTCAGAGGAGATAGCGTTTGTTCAGGGTCCAAAATTGGCACAAAGTCGTACTTTCATGGGAGAATTGAGGACTTCCTGTTGGATTTAGGTCAGGGGTGTCAGCGTATGACATCATTTTTCACCAGACCTGATGTACGTGCCAAATTTAGTTTTTGAACATGTTTATTAGGAGGTCAAATTTATGTCTGAAGTGTTGAGATACAAGAGTAATAATTTCAGCTGCAGTCAGCAGACACATGATGGCAGCACTGAGCCACAATATCTATTTCTGTTATTCAAGATGTGTGTGTTTGTTTTACTGTGATTATTAAAAACTTTATTATCAAAATGACTCATCAGGATTTACGTGTTCATCGTGTCTCATCACTTTCACTGACTAATAAAACAATAAATTACACAAAACAAAGAGTTTTATTTAAATGTTTTAAATTTATGAAGAGTAATAATAGTAATAATTTAACATAGTCAAAGGTTTTTCTGTAACTTTATTATTTTATCATCATCATCCTGTAACTGTCACCTGAAGCCACAAAAGCTGAACTTATATCATATATTATATATATATATAATATATATATATATATAATATTTTTATTGTCTTTGAGCTGTTTAAGACTCAGAGAAAGAAAACGTAGTGAAGGAAAGATGCAGAGCTGAGTCTGACCCACTTCCTGACAGAAACCCACCGTCATTAATTCATCGTCTCATATAAATAATATAAGAAACGTTTCAGGAGTCGAGTTTCAGCTTCTGTCTTCATGTTTATGCCTCTTTCTTCTAAAACTGCATTCATCCATATTTTTTTTATTCTAACATTGAATCAGATGACGGATGTGAGAACAGATGAACCTGATGAATCCTTCTGTTTGAACTGATCAATATATATCTCTGAAATACTGATATTAATAAACGTTGTGATGTATTTATTAATAAAACTTTCGCATTTGTGTGTGGATTAGACACACATTTGTCACATTTGTTTGATTTCTCTCCATATTTGATCTGCAGTATCTGAGTGATCATCTGTGTTTTATTTATAATAATGACGACAGTCTGCAGCTCTGTTATTGATTTTACTCAACTGGAAACTTGTTTTAGTTTGTGTAACAATAAAACACTTTTAATCAGCAGCACTGACACATATTTACATTTAAATCAACAGAAAACCACAGAAGAAGAAACAAAGACGTACACGTCAATTTCAAATTCTTTATTTCACTTCTGTTGTTTATAAAAGAAGAAATCAGCTGAAGCAGAAACACACTCAGGTGTGTGTGTGTGTTTACAGGTGTGTGTGTGTGTGTGTTTACAGGTGTGTGTGTGTGTTTACAGGTGTGTGTGTGTGTTTACAGGTGTGTGTGTGTGTGTTTACAGGTGTGTGTGTGTGTGTGTGTGTTTACAGGTGTGTGTGTGTGTGTGTGTGTTTACAGGTGTGTGTGTATGTGTGTGTTTACAGGTGTGTGTGTATGTGTTTACAGGTGTGTGTGTGTGTGTGTGTTTACAGGTGTGTGTGTGTGTGTTTACAGGTGTGTGTGTGTGTGTGTTTACAGGTGTGTGTGTGTGTGTGTTTACAGGTGTGTGTGTGTGTTTACAGGTGTGTGTGTGTGTGTGTTTACAGGTGTGTGTGTGTGTGTTTACAGGTGTGTGTGTGTATGTGTGTTTACAGGTGTGTGTGTGTGTGTTTACAGGTGTGTGTGTGTGTGTTTACAGGTGTGTGTGTGTATGTGTGTTTACAGGTGTGTGTGTGTGTGTTTACAGGTGTGTGTGTGTGTGTGTTTACAGGTGTGTGTGTGTGTGTGTTTACAGGTGTGTGTGTGTGTTTACAGGTGTGTGTGTGTGTGTGTGTGTGTTTACAGGTGTGTGTGTGTGTGTGTGTTTACAGGTGTGTGTGTGTGTGTGTGTGTGTGTGTGTGTGTGTGTTTACAGGTGTGTGTGTGTGTGTGTGTTTACAGGTGTGTGTGTGTGTGTGTGTGTGTGTGTGTGTGTGTGTGTGTGTTTACAGGTGTGTGTGTGTGTGTGTGTGTTTTAGCGTTTTAAGTGTGTCAGTAAAGCAACATGCATTCAAAAGGCGTCAAGTGTCTCTCTGAAGGGGGGCGGAGTCACCGTTGTGATTGACAGGAAATGGGCGTGACTTGTAGGACAACCCCCCCGGTGATGTCACTCTACATCAACCAATCAGCTGAGAGTTCAGATTAAATGAATCTCTGAGTGTTAAACCGATGGCGGTGTGTGTATGATGTGATGCAGAGGCAGTGTAACCATGGCAACGAGAGACGATAATGATGATGAAGAAGAGGTTAAATTGCACAAAGTCGATTAAGAATCTTTGTTAGGGTTTGGAAGGGTCAGAGGTCAGAGGTCAAGAGTTGAGCTAAAATGTAGAGTTCTTCTGCTCTGGTTGCTCATTGGACAGGAAGAATCAGGAAGTCTGAGAGAGGAAACAAACACAAAGAAGAAGAAGAAGAAGACGAAGAAGAAGAATAGATTAAATCCAATTAAGAACTTTACTAAACTAAAGTTTGACAGTGAACAAATCTTTATACAATCAAATAAATAGTTTAATCTTCTAAACCCTCATTGTTAATTTCCCTCATCCATATAAACATGTGAGTATTGTTATACATGATATTCCATATAAATATTATATTTTATATATTATAGAGGCTGTAGGTCAGAGGTTTGCCACCCAGCCACTAAAACAGCTGAATAACTGTTTGATGGTTCTGAAGCCAGACGGCTCGTTATAAAGAGGAGGAGTCATAACGATCCTGCACAGATCATAAATAATCTTTCTATAAACAATTTTAATACAACTTGTGTTGATCAGGTGTGAAATTTTAACAGCCTCTCAAAATGACTCATTTAAGTAGTTTCTGATTCGATAAACACAACCGAAAGAAACACTAATAATAATAAATCTACAGCACAAAATGTGGATTCATCTGCCGCTGAAAATAGTCCCTGACAGATGCACTATTTCCTCCTGTTTGTTTGTTGAAAACTACAATATAAGTAGTTTTATAAATAAGTTTCTCACCTACTGTGCCGCCTGTTGGGTCTGTTCTCCTCCGGCTTCTGTTTTTTGGAGGTCGGCCTGCAGGAGAGACAGAGCTGAGGTCACATGACCGCCACCAAACTCCACCTCCATACAAACCCATTCATACACAGCTACACGTCTCCAAAAACAAGCCGACCTGAGCTATCAGCACAAACTACGCAGAAAGATATCTACATTGTTTTTCAATAAGTGACCTTTAAAAATGAAATTATGTGACGTTTTTGACATTTTGTTTGTTGGTGTTGGTTTTGGGAGAAGTGTAACTTTATATCTGTAGAGTGGCAATATTTCAGAAGGATAAAACCTCAGGAGACACTTCATATGCAGACTTAGTCTTTCTGAAACTTTAGAAAAGTGAGATGAAGCCAGAAATGAGATGAGCTGAAAGAAAGTGCCATGTTAGTCTTTGTGTTAACAGTGAAATATTAGAAAAGATTTTTCATGTCGCATTAAATCCCGCAGAAGGAAACACTTCTACTATGCTTCACACACCTTTCTGGACTTGTCAGGACACAGAAAACGAGTCTTATGTTCTCATCACCAAACTAAACTAAAATAATAAAAACAAAAATACTGGAAAAAGACAAAGACATAATATTTTCTTTCCTTTCTGAAATGTGCAGTCATTTGTGGAGTAGAGGAAGGTGTCATCAGCATAATGTTAAACATTACACGGATCTCAGCAGCAGAACAGAGAAAATATAGTCATTCTTGTCTTTTATGCCGCATATATATGCTTTTAAACAGTATATAGTAGCATATATACAGTATGTGTGTGTATGTATATAGTGTGTAGTAGTATACAGTATATTGAGTTTATATTAGAAGACAAAGATGTAATATTTTCTATCTTTTCTGAAATGTGCAGTCATTGTACATAGAGGAAGGTGTCATCTGCATACTCTTAAACATTAAAACAAGTTTCTTCTGCAGTGACGCATCTTTTTGCTTCATACTTTGTTAGTTTTATAAATCTGTGAGTGTAAACCTTCATCATACATTCATATTTAATATATAACAATATAAGCTGTTTTCTATCCAGGTTGTTTCCTGGTTTAAATATCTATGATCAAATAAAAGTCAGGACATATGGAAGTGCTTTCTCGTAGTTTCACAGCAGTGAGCTGGATCAGCCTCGGACCGGCTCGAGGAACCTGAATGTCCCCGTTAGTCGTTGCTCGTTTAAAATGGTTCAGCGCAAACAGTTTTCTATGACGTCATCAGGGGGCGTTTACATGTCTGCAGGCACTCAGACTCTCAGCAGGACTGAGCGCAACCTCAAAACAAGTTTTAAAAAAACATATTTACCGACTGCAACGTCTGACACGGAGGCCGTTTCACATGTGCGCACTAGTAAACAGGGTGATGTAGGACTGTTAATATGTCACTTCATTAAGTTTTAATATTTTTTCAGGTGAGAAAGTTGCATTTAGTTTCCCATTATGTGGTCAGTTTATCCAAATAACGCCTGTCTGTGCTCACTAACAACTTCCATGTTACATTCATCTAGTGTCTGTTCAACTTAAAGCTCATCTGTGTTCATAGTAAATCAAATAAAAGCAAATACATTTATAAATGGGGTCATTTACACTCAACACAACTATTTCTCCAGTTGTTGTTAAGTGAAATAATATATAAAATATTTAACAAATAGCTTAAATCTGAGCTGAACCTGTCTAACAACAGCAGCACATAGTCAACACACAACATCTGGTGAAACGCATTGTAAGTATTTTAATGTTTTTCTTATGTGTGCAGCACCTTGAGTTACACATTTAAAGCCCTCTAACGTTTCATACACGGTCCGGCCGTTAACCAGGTTTTAACGTTGTTTTGTTACTATTAAAACTTCTCTTACTACTACGATACTACCACGACTACAACCTCTGCTGCTGTTACTAATACTACTACATCTAGTGTTAGTAGTTTGTCTTGCTGTTTGTCTTTGTTCAGCACCTTCTCTGGCTATTTTCAGGTTTCAGCAACCTGAAGGAATCATATGACTGACAATGAAAACAATGAAAACGCTTCATTGTAGGCTGAATACAGTATTTTTAGACTCAATATTTTACATTCTGGAAACACTTTTTGATGGTCAGTATGATCCTTTTATAGACTGATGTGGACTCTGTGTCACAGGAACTGACAAGAACGCAGATTAAGAAAAGCCTATTGAGGTTATTGATCCTGCTCAACATTGATCAGTATGATAAATTAACTATCTATTGACAATTATGTGATAATCAAAAGTTTACTTTTTGTTCCCTCTCCTCCTGCATCATCATCACTATTTCCACCAAAACTGTTTCTACCTGTAACACCATGTCTGGTAGGAGGGTAACTGCAGCCAGCACGTCTACCACTAGTACTTCCCCTTATTAATAAAATACTTACTTTAGAAGAACCACTACTGTGATGCAGACATTAAAGTAGCAGACCACAGTCAGAAGATAATAATTCTTGCAGATGTTTCGCTGTATGTCGACTGTAATGAGCCGTTTGTTTTTTAATTCTTTTGAGAAAGCAGCAGATTCATCAGATACGAAGCAGAGAGTGTTATGCATCATGCCATGCAAACTGTCAGTCACTCAATCCCCCCCTCCACCAATCAGGCACCTCCTCAACCACTGATCCCGCCTCCTCCTGTTTCCAGCCAATCACCACAGATTTATGAATAAAGACAGACAAAAAAAATTAAAGTTATCAACACATTTATAATATTTTATCCAATACATTATGACTAATGCAGAGAAAACAGTACAGTGTAATATATACAGTATATGGTAGTATAAATATATCATGTTTTATTTTCTGACTCATCATCTGTTAAACATTTTAGTCTTGTAAAATCACAGGTTTGGTTTATGATCCATTTTGTTCATTCTCAAGATGAAAAAATGAGTAAAACAATAATTGTTATTCAGAGTTACCAGATGATGAACCGACATTTAATCAACATTCGAAGCTGTGATGTTCAGTATCAGTATGGAAACTGTGACATCACTTACCGAGCTGACGAACCCACTCGCCACCGCCGCCTTCTCCACCTCGTCCACCGTCGCCTGGGCGACATCGTTGGCCCCGGCGACAGCGGTGTCGGCCACGGTGCCGGCTTGTTCGGTCGACTTCTGGGCAACTGGAGGAAAGTCAACAGGAAGAAAATGTTCAGTACAAAACTGTAGTGAATGTTTGTTTCCATCCACTGTTGTTGTGTGAATATCAGCAGATAAACAGTTAAAGAAGAAGAGAAACAACGAGGTGACGTCATCACGTCAGCAACAGTCAAAGCTCAACGATGGAAAACATGATGGAAAGATGACATTTTCAACAGGTGGATGGAAACACACTTAGTCACATTATTACTTTATTAATTACTTTTATTGATCGAACTGCATCACCTCTCATTAACTCTGTCAACACATAATCACATGAATTATCGACTGCTCACTGATTTATTACCTCAGTAAACACTTTCCTGATGAGTTTATGGTCTCAATCGCTAGTTTTAAGTCTTCTTCAATACAGCATGATGTTAATTTAGTAAATTATGGTCCCATTTAGAGTAAAACAGACGATAAAGCAGCAGAATTATCAAATATCCAGGTTGTTGTCTGAGAAACGTTAGTTATTGGTGCAACAGTGTGTAACAGTGGGAGTACCTGTGCTAACGCCGCTCACCACTCCCTCCATCGTCTTGCTTCCTGGAAAAGAAAAAAAAAGAAAAATCTTAAACTGTGATCACATCTGCTGAAGACATGAAGGTTTCATCAAATTCTTCTTTTTAACTCTTTTATGCAGAGCTCTCTATATATATATTTTTAGATATATTTATTGTGTTCTTTTTTTGCTCATATGTACGTTGACCCTACAGGGTCCAGTGCAAGTCATACATACATACACCATAATAGAAAGACCCATACATTATCCTCCTCTTCATACACAACACATGAGTGTGATCTGCATTTTTCTCTCCAGTTTGTGTGTTTTTACGACAGAAGCAGCTGTTAGCAGCAGCTCAGCTTTAGTTGCAGCAGTCTGAGGGTGAATCTGGATGTGACCTGGTTTCTTCTGCTCAGCTGCTCTCTGAATTATTTATTGATGTCACCCAGTTTACATCCAGCATCCAGCAGCCAGCATCCAGCAGCCAGCAGCCACTCTGATTCGGTAAGTTTTCATTGTGTTTCTGCAGCTTCTGAACCGACAACAGCACCTGACTTCTGGTTCAAAGAGAGAGAGAGAAGCTTTGTCCTGTTTCCTCTCAGCTGTTCATCACAGAGAAGTTGTCTTTAAGATCTAAAAGCAAACAGCAGGAAGTCACAGGGAGACAAAGTGTCCTCGCAGGACTCGCAGTCCTCAAACACAAACCTGAACCTTCAACATGAAGACGACGGTGTAGAGACGAGCTGACGTCTGTGAACAGTGACTGTAAATTACAGACACAAAGTGAACTGAACAAACTGAATTTATAAAAGAAATTAGTGTCGGAGGTCGTATCTGCTGTTATAAAAAGCTAAGCTAATGTAGTATTATTAAGCTAACGTCAGCCATCTTTCCTGCTGCTGTCAGGAAGAACGAGTCAGTTCAAACATCTAAATCTTCCTCCAGATGTTACCAGAGATGTTTCACCACGTTGTCGACGTTTGAGCTTCTCTCAACACAAACACAGACAGTCAACAGGTAGCTGTGCTAATGCTAATGCTAATGCTAATGCTAGGTGAGCAGGAACATTCTGTTCAAACAGGAATCAACGCTAACCTGTAACCATAGTAACTGCACACAACACTAACCTGTAACCATGGTAACTGCACACAACGCTAACCTGTAACCATGGTAACTGCATACAACACTATCTGTAACCATAGTAACTGCACACAACACTAACCTGTAACCATGGTAACTGCATACAACACTATCTGTAACCACAGTAACTGCATACAACACTAACCTGTAACCATAGTAACTGCACACAACACTAACCTGTAACCATGGTAACTGCATACAACACTATCTGTAACCACAGTAACTGCATACAACACTATCTGTAACCACAGTAACTGCATACAACACTAACCTGTAACCATGGTAACTGCATACAACACTAACCTGTAACCACAGTAACTGCATACAACACTAACCTGTAACCATGGTAACTGCATACAACACTATCTGTAACCACAGTAACTGCATACAACACTAACCTGTAACCATAGTAACTGCACACAACACTAACCTGTAACCATGGTAACTGGACACAACACTCCCCAAGCTCCTCCCACTGACGACCTCCACTCTCCACTTCCTGAAAGGGGAGGAGAGCAGAGTAGCAGCAGGAGGCGTCGTCACACCGTGTCACCGTGTACAGATGTCACTGGTTTCATTTGTCTGGTTCACCGCTGCGTTACCATGGTGCCGCGGCGGCGGTGAATGTGGGGGCGTAGACACTAGGTGGCAGCAGAGTGCTTGTATCCTGTTGACAGGATGTCACTAAATATCCTCCCCGACCACAGCGGAGGAAACGGTCTGGATCTGTGCAGGAAGTGAAGCTGTGGAACCGGACGTCTGTATGTTTGACTCCTGATGAGAGACTTTAATTTCAGCTGATATTTAACTTAAAAAGCTCTTCTGTGAAATCAGTTAAATAAACTAAAGTAAAATATGTAACGTTGAGTCACTGTTTGACATCAGTGAAGTGCTGTTGACTGTTTATCACAGAAGCCAGAAGCTCTAAAGTTTTAACACCATATTTGTGCAAACTGTGGACACATAAACGTGGACAATTTCATAATTTAGACCCTTTTAAAATGATTGGAATGTATTTCTTTATCATATTCCAGATACAACATTTAAACTGATTTATTGACATTTAATTGAAAGAAAAGGTTGAAAAGGTTCCTGAAGATAAAAATAGATAAAACACCTAAATTCACCCACATACTGTAAACACTTTACTGTAGTCCTTCTAATCTTCTCAGTGACTGAATATGTGGATGTTTTTTGCTATATAAACACTGTGAAGCACCTTCTTGACTTTACTTTCATATACTTGATAATTAATGATTATGATCTTTTGCTACATTTACACGCAGCTGCTGTTTGACATCCTGAAACTCTGCCAGTCAGCACGTAGACGCTGAATGTTTGTAGAAATCAGTTTTGCAGCCGCTGGTGGACGTCAGAGGAACTGCAGCTGTTTGTCAGGTTCAGACCGGGAGACGTTTCAGCCGGTAGGCGTGTCGGTCGGCATGTGATGGATCAGACTGAACGGCGTCTTTGTCTGAACAAAATATGATTCACATGGAAAACATCTCCCAACACAGAAGACAGTGTGCAAACACACAGAGTCACTGATGTCTGAGCTCATGATCTCTCACTGACGGCAGGATGAGATTAAATCAACCTGCAGCTTTTATCTTCTATTGGATCAAAGATAAATATATAAACTCACTATGACATCACTGAAAACCTTTCACCAGCACTCACTCATCACTACAACAGACTGAAAACTGATCAACTAATAATCAAACTGATCAGTTTCAGGTCAGACGTTCTGCTAACAGCTAGCGTTATACTGACTGACGTTATGATCCACATCATCTTCAGTCCGGAGGGTTATAACCATACCGTTACATGTTGGCGAGATAACAGGTGACTGTAATTCACCAATCAGCTGAAGACTTGTCAGCAGTAACTTAACACGACTCCGATCGATACGGCTGCCAGCGATCAGGAGACACTGAAATAAAGCTGATATCTGAAAGCACAACCAGGAACACAGGAGCCAAATTTCAGACGCATCAGTTCGACCAATGAGAATGTTTAGTTGCACTTGACAGATATTTGTTCTCCGTTATCAACAGAATATATATATATATATATATATATATATACATATATATATATATATATATATATATATATATATATACCAATACTGACATTTATATACCGATACTGGTGCTTATATATGCTTATATACCGATACTGGTGCTTATATATGCTTATATACCGATACTGGCGTTTATATACCGATACTGGCGTTTATATAGCGATACTGGCGTTTATATGCCGATACTGGCGTTTATATACCGATACTGGCGTTTATATATGCTTATATACCGATACTGGTGCTTATATATGCTTATATACCGATACTGGCGTTTATATACCGATACTGGCGTTTATATAGCGATACTGGCGTTTATATGCCGATACTGGCGTTTATATACCGATACTGGCGTTTATATACCGATACTGGCGTTTATATAGCGATACTGGCGTTTATATATCGATACTGGCGTTTATATACCGATACTGGCGTTTATATATCGATACTGGTGCTTATATATGCTTATATACCGATACTGGCGTTTATATACCGATACTGGCGTTTATATGCCGATACTGGCGTTTATATAGCGATACTGGCGTTTATATGCCGATACTGGCGTTTATATATCGATACTGGCATTTATATGCCGATACTGGCGTTTATATATGCTTATATACTGATACTGGTGCTTATATATGCTTATATACCGATACTGGCGTTTATATACCGATACTGGCGTTTATATATCGATACTGGTGCTTATATATGCTTATATGCCGATACTGGCGTTTATATATCGATACTGGTGCTTATATATGCTTATATGCCGATACTGGCGTTTATATATCGATACTGGCGTTTATATATCGATACTGGTGCTTATATATGCTTATATGCCGATACTGGCGTTTATATGCCGATACTGGCGTTTATATATACTTATATACCGATGCTGCTGGTTTAATGTGTCCCAGTTTGGATCGATACGGCACCAACACAGAACTGGCTTCAGGTTGTTTTGAGCCAGTTTTCTGTACAGAAACAGTTTTGAGCTTCAACATTAAGTTTTAACAAAGTCAACGAGATCAAATGAAACGATAAATGAACATTATTCATTCGTCATAGTTCTCAATCTCAGAGTTTCCTTTTCATTTATTTTTCGTGTCATATTGTTGTGAAAATATATTTTAATATTTTTGTCTCCGTTTTCATTGAGAACTGATCTACAGTCAGTGTCACTGGAAGTTTCAGTTCACACAGTTTCCTACTTGGCAGTTTTACAAAAATGCAGTTTAGTCTTTGTGGAAAGAAGCTTTCAGACTTCTGCTGCAATGATGCTCTTTCACCCAGTTTCCTGTCAGTTCGTCAACATGTGCAGATGAATTTCAGACTGAACAGAAGATGATTGACAGCTCTCTCTCTCTCTCTCTCTCTCTCTCTCAGCTGATTCATTAATGAGGTGTCATTATGTGTGAATATCAGCTGCAGGTTTGACTTTCTGCTTAAATACAAACTGAAAGTCTTTCTTGTTTATGTGGATCAGCTTCATTACACTCAGACAGACAACACATCTGTCCAGGTGTTGCTGGGAAACATCACCACAGCAGCACAGGGGAGTGTGACATCACTTCCTGTGGACCTGAGTGTGTTTTGTCATATATATATATAGAATAAACAGACCACACATACACAGATACAGCTCGTTCTTCTTCTGTCCTTCTGTTTACTGATTAACCAGATTAGCTGCTGCGGTTGGTTGTGCTATCGGGAGGAGACGTCTGCTCATGTTGGATAATATCTGCAGTCTGCTGGCTGCACGGAGCGGCTGAGTCAGGTGACAGTAAGGTGACAGTCAGGTGATCCACTCATAATAAACCACAGGACAGCAGCAAGCAGTTCACAGCTCGCTGCTAATTACAGGAATGATTCAGGGTTTAATTTCTGCTCTGCGGAGCGCCGACTGACCGACTGACTGCAGATTAAATATCCAACATGTTCATCAACCTGCAGGCTTCTCAGATCAGGACAAACTTTTCCCTCCAAATCCAGAGTTCAACCAGAAACTGCTGCTTTCTGCTCCGAGTGTGACGACTGACGTTAACATCGACGTTTCCCTCCAAACAGCTGCGACTGAAAGTTTTATTGTCAGTTTTTCATTTGAGGTCATGTTTCGCTTTCAGTTTATTTTTTGTTGTTTATGTGTTTTTTTTTATTAATATGACAAATCTGATCCCATAAACATCCTCCTGCTAAACTCACACCGACACGACCTGTTAAAAATAAACTGAAGTAATTTTTATTTAACTGAACTTTTAGTTGGAGGTGTGTTTATGTGTTCATGCTGTCTGTCTTTATTTATTTAAGAGTCTGTTCTGTCTGTGATGTCAGTGATACGTCGTTTCATTTAAACGTCACTTCTTTCATTTTTATCTGCATCACTGATCAGCTGATTTATGAACTGTGGACGTCAGCAGGTTCACGAGCTCTATGAAACATTACACCAACGTTACACCAACGTAACCTCAACGTTACATCAACGTTACACCAACGTTACACCAACGTAACCTCAACGTTACACCAACGTAACCTCAACGTTACACCAACGTTACACCAACGTTACACCAACGTAACCTCAACGTTACACCAACGTAACCTCAACGTTACACCAACGTTACACCAACGTGTACAACGTTACACCAACGTTACACCAACGTTACACCAACGTTACACCAACGTGTCGATCGCTCTCTACCTCCATCTTTACACTTTTCATCCCTTTCTCTTTATACAGACATGACGCGACTCTCCGTCATCGTTTCTCCATCATTCCTCTATCCTCCCTCCATCCTCCCTCCATCATTCCTCCATCATTCCTCCATCATTCCTCTATCCTCCCTCCATCTCTTCATTCGTCTGTTCTCCCTTCGTTCCTTCGTTCATCTTCAAACTGAATGATCAACGTCACCATGAATCGTGTTTTTCTGTCTCTTCTCATTCTCATCTTTCTTTCCTCTGATTTGAATATTTTACGATCCAGCTTCTTGTCCTCCACCCATCCCCCACCCCCCCCCCCCCCCCCACCCCCCCCCGACCGCCCCCCCCCGTCTCAGTGAGGTGTTGAATTTCACTCGTTCCTCCTTCACTTTCACCTTTTCTCTGATCATTTCTTTCCTTCTGTCCTTTTCTCTTATTCATCTGCTTTTCCTGCAGACTGACCTCCACGTCTTTAACGTCACCATGAGTTGCATTTTTCTCTTTCCTCCCTCTCGTCATCCCTCCATCATTGACCGATCTATCCCTCCATCCCTCCTTCACTCTCCACCAGAAACAAAACTCTATTTAATGAGAAGTTTAACATCAGTTCAGCTCCATCTCACCTTCTAACTTCACCTTTTCATCCCTTCTTCTTCTTCTCTCACTCTAAAAAAATCATCTTCTTGTCCTCCAACTCTTTACTTTTACCATCCCTCCCTCCATCCTCCCTCCATCATTCCTCCATCATTCCTCCATCATTCCTCCACCCTCCCTCCATCATTCCTCCATCATTCCTCCACCCTCCCTCCATCATTCCTCCATCATTCCTCCACCCTCCCTCCATCATTCCTCCACCCTCCCTCCATCATTCCTCCATCATTCCTCCATCCTCCCTCCATCCTCCCTCCATCCTCCCTCTATCATTCCTCCATCCTCCCTCCATCATTCCTCCATCCTCCCTCCATCCCTCCCTCCATCCCTCCCTCCATCATCCCTCCCTCTATCCTCCCTCCATCCTCCCTCCCTCTATCCTCCCTCCATCCTCCATCTCTCACCGACATAGATGACCCCCTCCTTGGTCTTGGCAGCGGCCTCCTCCACGCCGGCCTTCGTCTTCTCGGCGGCGGCCACCACTCCGTCCTTCGCCATGGAAAATCCTTTCTTGAAAACGTCCATGATGCTTTTCTTCTTACTCAGTCTTCTTCTTCTTCTGCTGCTGCTGCTCCGTCCTCCTCGGTCGTCTCTTCTCGTCTGTCGGTGATCTGTTCTTCCTGCTGGAGGACAGCGGAGAGAGGGAGGAGGCGGGGAGTGTTTACCAGAAAGGGAGAGACTGTGAAGGAGAGAGAGAGTGAAATATAGAGGCCACGTGGGACTCAGCAGAGCGAACAGAAGAGGAGAGAGGGAGGAGGAACAGCTGTAAAGAAGAAGACAGCAAGAGAAAGCAAATCATTAATTCAAAGTCTGAATAGTGACTGACTCCCTCCAGGATTTCACTGACTATGTTTGTAATTATTGTGGCTAAAAAATGTTTGATTTTGTTGAAGCTTTTCTCAAAAATGTTGATCCAGTTTGTGATGTTTTATGTCTCTTTGCTGTAAAATTGCAAGCAAAGTAAAATAATGTTTAAAATTTATTTAAACTGGTACCAGTGAAGAGTCGTATGTAACGACTTCCTGCAGATCACAGAAACAACTATATTACAGCTGAACATGAGAACCATGAGGACTCAACGTTCTATAAAACAGAAAATACTGTACTTGAGTTCCATTTATAACCTTTATTAAATAAACTTTCAGCTCAACATCAGCAGCAAATAAAATCATCAATAATGTTATTAAAATAAATCTAGTTTAATGTTTGAGGCAGATTATGTCTCCTGACTCACTGAATCAAACCTCATCTGGGAACATTTGGGAACATTTGGGAACATTTGGGAACATCTGGGAACAGTTTTGTTCATCTATGGTATCGTGTTTGTTGGCAGGTGAGATTTGTCGTCAGTTACCGCCACACCAAACGCCACGATTGGTCCAAACCACAAGCAGCTGCTGGTTTTATGCAGAAAAGTTGCTGTAATTTAACTAAACTGCAGCTCTCACAAATATTGTGGAGATTTTTTGAAATTGCATCAATTATTGCGATTGCAGAATCTCAATTTAGATTTATTTGACTATTGACTACTGACGCCTGACTTACTGAGCTGTCAATCAATCAATTAATAAATCAATCAGTTAGTTTTCCTTGTTTTCCAACATTTTATTGATGCATGTGCAAAGCAAAGAGGGTACCATAAACAATAATGGAAAGGTACCACCAAGGAATTGTAGAAATAATAACACAATAACCCAATGACATGACAACCCCCCCTCACCCCACCCCTGCCTGTCTGCCCCCCCCCCCCAAAAAGGTAAATAAATAAATACATGAAAAGGAAAATAAACAAAAAGGAAAATAACCCCACTGATCACAAGGACTGTAAAACTGGCAAATCGCCAACATTTACATTTACACACAGCACTGTGCAAAATTTTAGGCACTAATAGTGAAGTGAGAATGCTTACACAAATATTGCTATAAATTGTTTTAATTTATCAATTAACTTGTTACAAAGTTGAGTAAACAGCAGAAACCTAAAGTAAGTCAATATTTGCTGTGAGCAGCTTCTCCTCAGTTCACTTGAACACAGTGTTTCATGGTAACTTGCAGGCAGCTTGTTGTAACCATCCTGGAGAAAGAATCTTCTTCTGTGGAGCAGAATGTTCTGGATCTTGGTGGATCAGTAGTGGGACAAAGATAAACCACTAGCAGATCTTGATCTTTGGAGCACGGATTTACTAATTCGGGGATTTGCTCTGTCTATGTTCTGGAAAAAGGACTGTGGGAAGAAGACAGCTAAGCAGAACATTCATTTTTACACATTGGACTCTGCCAGTCAGGGATAATGGGAGGTTACTCCATCGCTGAAAGTCTGCTTTCACGTTCGTAGCTCGTGGAGTTAACTTGGCTTCATACATGGAGGCCACTGAGTGATTGACAACGATACCGAGATATTAAATGCCAGTGGAGTTTAAATGAAAGGGAAAGTCCCGACTGATTTACCTGAGAGGCTCGTTAATAGGAAGAAATTTGCTCTTTTGGAAATTCAGTTTGTAACTTGAAAATGAGCCAAATTCTTCCAGGATGGGCACCACTTTATGGGCAGAAGATCCTGGATAGCTGAAATAGAGTAAGAAGTCATCAGCATATAATGACACCCTACGCTCAAAACCAAAGCAGATAATGACCTTTAAGACTGGGCTTGACTTAAGAGCAGCTGACAGTGGTTCTACTGCCAGGACGAAGAGCAGGACAGGAGAAATAAGGAGAGCATTAAGAGTTAAACACATTAATCCAAGAGACCAACCTGTCCCCGAATCCAAATTTAGCAAGTACCACAAACGAATAGACACCACCGCATCTGAGACGCAGGAGGTCTTAGATGTGAGTCGCTGAATATTAGAGAATGAATGTTGACCTTTGACGAACCCGGTCTGATCCTCAGATATGATCAGAGAAAGGGCATTTTCCTTTGGTCCAGCAAGAATCTTTGCAGATTACAGATCAAAGTTATGGGCTGATGAGCCGCGCAGACCGTGGGATCCTTGTCTTTCTTCAGAAGAAGGGAGTTGGTAAGAGAACCTTATCTAAATGATTCAGTAAACATGTTTAGAACGGGAGTAACCATCAGGGCTCGGGGTCTTCCTGCTGTTCATAGACTCAATAGCAGATGTGATTTCTTCTACGGTGATTGGCTCGTCTGAGGCTGCATTCACACCGAATCAGGCGGTGCGGCGATTCGGATTTGTGGGCGTGTGACTACATGGGCCATTTGTGTGACGTCATGTTGTAAACTTTAACCCTCCCAGTCCAGAAGGTGGTGGTAATGCGCATTAAAGGAGTTTGCCAACCACCATCAAACAATGAAAGAGACGAATAAAAGGAAGAAGCACTCATATAATCTCAGACCATGTTTTTATACAGTCTATGTCTCTGACCAGGACGTTTTCTGACATTTCCTGCCCGCGAACACAAACAAATGGATACTAACTGCAGCATAGACTGCAAGCCCGTGCTAACAATGCTACATGGTAAATAAATAAGGTTCCTCTTCCGGTCTAATCGCCGACCTGCGTGATTGGCCGCTGCAGCGTGACGTCGGGTTGCGGTTTTCCAAAAGTTGACTCTGGCTCAACTTTCCAGCCGCAGTCCGGTGCGGCGCCGCAGCAGCCAAAACGGCGGCGGACGAAACACACTACCCGCATTTAAATGAACGGGACGACTGGCGTTTTCTCAATGCAGCAAAGAGAAGTAAAAAGGTCTCCAAGACTTTATTAACGTCCCTGGAATCGGAGACAAGATGGATCTGTCTTTGATCTGCGGGGTTAGTCCTGATTCTTCCTGATGCCTGAGCTGGCGGCTACATTTATCACCATATTCATAGACAACGCCGCCGCATTCAAGGAGTCGATCTTACGCCTTTCTTGTGGAAAGTAAATTGTCTTCTTGCAAAGCTCGGGGGATTAGAAGCTGTACTTTCATATATTTATGTGTAAAGCTGAAAACGTCATAAACTTTATAAAGTTTTACTGTTATTTTCAGTATTTACACAAACTGAAACTTGTTTTACTCTTTAAACTGACATGTCAAAGTTTGTATTGATTATTAATAACATATCTTTTTAATGTTTTGTACAAGAAACAAAACATTCAGTGTTGTAAAGTAACTGAGTGCTGTACTGTGTAATTTTGAGGTACTTTTTTTAATATTATAGGCACTTTATACACACTGAAAGCGGCTGTATAAATTATTATTAAACATAATAATGAATACTTATATAATATGATGTTACTACTAACATTGATGAACTCATCACATGTTTGTTATATATATAATATACTGTAATAATACAACTCTGCATAATCTCTGAGGAAGGACACTCTTCATCCTCCTCCTCCTCCTCCTCGTCTGTCCTGACGGGACGCTGACTGTGACTCAGCAAACACACCCAGCCTCACCTCTCCTCTGATTGGCTGTCAGCTGGCGCCGAGCTATTTTTAGACCCTTTTTATTTATTATTTCTCCAGGATGGATCAGTGGCAACATTATGGGCTGCTGTGGGTTACCGTGGCGATGAGAGCTGCAGCAATCAATACTGACCATTAGCACCCACCCACACATACACACACTTACACACACACACACACACTCACACACTCACACACACACTCACACTCACACTCACATTCACACACACACACACTCACACACACTCACACTCACACACACACTCACACTCACACACACACTCACACACTCACACTCACACACACACTCACACTCACACACACACACACACTCACACACTCACACACACACACACACTCACACACACACACACACACACACACTCACACACTCACACACACACACACACACACACACACTCACACTCACACACTCACACACACACTCACACACTCACACACACACTCACACACACTCACACTCACACACACACTCACACACACACTCACACACTCACACTCACACACACACTCACACACTCACACTCACACACACACTCACACTCACACACACACTCACACTCACACACTCACACCCACACTCACACACACACACACACACTCACACACTCACACACACACACACACTCACACACACACTCACA
>NC_089530.1:31645634-31724327 GCF_963924715.1 Thunnus thynnus
ATAATTTTAGAAAATTAAAGAAGAAAATTTAAAAATGTTTAAAATCACGTTTTGTTTTTTTCTTCCCAAAAACAAATAATTTTAAAAATACTTGTATGAAACAAATATTGATAAAAAACCCTCTATCTGTGTTTTGCTGAATAACGTATTTGTTACTACTCTGTAGGCGGACTGCAGGGGTCTGTGATGGATTTAAGGTGCTCCAGAGACTTCAGATATCTGGTCTTTATATGAACTGTAACTCCCAGTTTGTTTGTTTTTTACTCTTCTTCTGCAAACCGTAAAATTAATCTACTGAGGCCACATTTTACGACATCGAGCAACTTGAAATGCTGTTGTGTGTGCAGGAGACACAGCTGGAACACAGCTGGAACACAGCAGACAGTCAGCAGCTTTAAAGATAAAGTGAAGATACTGTTATCATATGAAACTGGGCACACTGGGTAAACTTGGATTGAGACGTTCTGTGGTTCATAGTCGACCTTTGTGTTCAGAGACTGATGTTACATTAAGGTTGATCTTATTGTTCATCCTTCACTGTCAGTTTACAGTCGGTGCACTTTTATCTCATGTGTATATTTTTAGGCCTGTGATTTTAAAGAATGTACCGTGATGTAACACCATGAAGCCAATCAGCCGTTAATAAGACTATAAACTATAGTGAACACATGGTTCTCCGTAGATAATTAAAACAAGGAAAAAAAAGCAACACCTCGAAACTTTCTGAGGTAAAAACCTGCCATTGATCTGAAGGTTCGTGCTGACGTGTTTCTACATGAAAGTTTCCTTTATATGAAAACGAATAAGTGAGTGTTGTGATGAGTCATGAAGCCTTTTTAAATTCTTCTGGAGGGAGGAGACCGAATGACACGCACCAACACATTCCTGCAATTATGTTTCCTGGCTCACATCACCTGCCTTCCTCCAGGTATCTGCAGCGCCTGCAGTCGACGCTCAGGGCTTCACCGCCCGCTATAATCAGTGTGTTTACTTGCTGCAGGTTTCTCAGACCTGTGCAACAGGTCGACCCTGCAGACACACCCGAGTCCTCAGAGAGGCGTCACCTGGACGACTATAAGACCGACCCTCCTCCACCTTCGCCTCACTCTGAGCACGCTCACCTGCAGACATGGCCAACTTCCTCTCCAACGCGCTGGGAAACGACGGCATCGCAAAGATCGCCGGGGAGAAAGTGGGTGAGTCTTCAGATCAGATCAGTTGAACTTTTAAAGAAATCAGTCAGATAGCACAAAATGCAGCTGCAGGACTTTGTGTTTTAAGATTTTAACATTTTATTGATGTTTTTAAAGGCTCTTTATGATATTTAAGAGTTTCTCTCTCTCTATAAATCTAAAAATAATAATTATAATAATAGATAAATAAATAAATATGAGATGATTTAAGACCAGACGGCTGCCGACTCTTCTTTAAATCACTTCTTAAAACTTTTTCATCTCCAGCCTGCAGGTTACTACAAATCTGTTCATTGTTGTCATCAAGCTGTAAAATTTGGTTTCAGAAGTATAAATAAAAATAAACAGATTGGGAAAATAACAAATTATAATAAAGGTCATATAAAATTAACTATAAATTTACTGTAATAAGAAGATATTAAACCGCTGGTGACACCTGAACAGTGTCAGCAGTAACTGTAACATCAGAACCAGAACCAGAATCTTATTAAATGTTCTCATTAATGATTTTCTGACCTTTTCTTTTAGACTTCAGGCTGTTTGCAGAGCGAATCGTCTGCTTCTGTTTTTAGTTCAGGTAACATCAGGTGAAGCTTGTTAACACCGCCCATCTGGTGCTCCAGGTAGCTTAAATCAAACTTTCACCCGAAGACAGAAAGCAGAAAGTTTATTAAAGTCGCTGTTTGTATGAGAGATAATAAATAATACGTTTTATTTAGAGCGCTTTTCAGAGCATTCAAAGACGTTTCACTACAATATAAACTATAAATCTGCAGATTCAGTTTTTAAAAGAGGATAAAATCACTGAATTAAACGTCACATATGGTTCATATTCTGACATATAAAGATTTCATTCATAAATGCATCAGTTAACAGTGAAGTGTTCTTTCTATTTTACACTGTTATGGAGCAAAAACACTATATTATTATGATCCCATGTTAACAGGAGAACATAACTGTCATGATGAATGTGAAGAATATAACAACATTATAAAAAGTCAAACTGGACCCTGAACTCTTTACAAGAAAAAGTCCTTTAGGATGTTTTTACTGCTCTGAAATGTAAAGATGAGTCAGATTTGACCCGACTGGTATGTAAATGTTAATCTTAAAGCTTCTGAGTGTCTCATCACACAGACAGACATCCTCACAGCGAGGTCCATACATCTGTTCAGAAATCATATTAAAGACGCTCCTTAAACATCAGATTCAGACTTTGTGTCAGAAAAAGAGTAATTCAGGTGATTGTTGTCTGTTTCTGGCAGCTTCAGCAGCCAGAACGGGAACAAATGAACCTTTATGAACTCCAACTGAAATCTGTACTTCACTTCCTGTTCTCTCCTCTGAGGAAAAATCTGAAACCAAAAGAAGAAACTTATATTTTTCATTCTTTGGTTTGACATGAAGTCGATTAAATATAGTTCCATCATCTGCTTACATAGCTGGAGTCCTATACAGCCAATCAAATGTTGTATAAAGTGATAACGTGTTGTTTTATCATCAGCAGAGCAGACGGTCACACTGAGCCTGATTGCAACCTGCTACTCAGACTGAACAACAAACAACATTAGTTTTCCTGCTAAAGTTTCCTTCTTATCTAACGTACAGACATGAACACAGTCTGATCCTGAACCTTTGCTTGTTACATAACATTCATGTTGATTATTCCAACTGTGCTTTACCTGTTTGACAAGTCAAAATGTCTGCTGTGAGAAGGGTCAGCAGAGTTCATCCTCACTAACTTCTCACCAGATTAGTTTTTCAGTGCAGAATGAAGCTGCAGGCGGGAAACTGAGGACATGATGTTATTTTAATATGAGCCTCCTCCCACTGCATGCACATGTTTTAAAGAAAATGGCCTGATGCAACTCTGACTTGGATTATCCACATACATCCTGTTTTATTTGAACAGTTACGCAATTATTTAGACTCAGATGCTGAAACTGAATCTAAATTAAGTGCTTCACAGAGCGAAAGCTAAAATCACAGAAACAGCAGCCATAAAAACTGTGTAGATAATGTGTAAAATAACACATCAAGAGTAAACACATAAATAACAGACATGTGACCAGGTTTCTGCAGAGGGTTTTTTGTGATTATTGAGGCCAAAATGTTGATTTTGCAGCCGCTTTGTTGGAATCAATTAAGGACGGTTGCTACGGACAGCTGAGTGTTCAGACCAGCTGTCGGCTTCCCGCCGCTCGGTGTGAAACTAACCAGCTGTTTGTTGTGCAGGTGATCTGGTGGAGAACACGGTGAAGAACGCTCTGGGTGGAGGAAAGGAAAAGGATGAGGGAGGAAACAAGGACGACAACAAGGGAGGCTTCAATGTGGGAGATGCTCTGTCTCTGGTGGGAGGAGGAAAGAAGGACGACAACAAGGGAGGCTTCAACGTGGGAGATGCTCTGTCTCTGGTCGGAGGAGGGAAGAAGGAAGGAGAAGGAGAAGGTGAGTCTGTCAGACCGAGTTATCTTCACCTGCTGCACATCCAAGTATCAACTAAAGTTTCTTTTAACGTCACCGAAACTACACAGGATCTGCACCTTTACCACGCCGGCGTGCTGTGGTGCACGCCATTGGACAGTTATTGTAGCTGGCAGATACGCCAGATCAGCTGCTAAATTTCAGTAGCGAGAACAGCGTTTAAGTCACCACGACCACATGGCCCATACAAACACAAACACGTCAACGGAGACTGATCAGACAGAGAAGTGATGAATGTCTTTCAGGCTCACGGAAAATCATATTGTGAACGTTTCTGTCCATGCTGGCAGTTAGCAGTTAGCAGAGGCGATGTGCAGCACAGTCGTTTCCTCAGGAAACATTAATAAAGATGACAGTAAATAAAAATAACTCAATAAGATAAAATTCACATGCACATCCATACAAATGGAAATAAGAATGAATACAGTGCATTTTTAACTGAGCTGTTCAGGTGTAGAAACCAAACGTCTCCAGCTATGTTGCTGCAGTAAGAAAATAATGACTCAGCTCTCAGAAACATGGAGGACGTCTGTCTCCATCTCTGACATTTAATAAACTACACGATGTAGCAAAAAACTGATTGAAACATACAGAGCCCCAAAGTCCCAGAAGACCAAAACATAAGACTTTTTCAGCTTTTGTGAACAAGAAAATTGAATTTTAGATAGAAAATAAATAAATAATAAATAAATATCATCTTGAAGGACTTCAGCTCCGTAAAAACATGAAGCAACAGTTAAATGTTTTGTCTTTGGCCCCAAAGATCATTTATATTTCATATTTAATATTTATCTGCACAGGATACAAATATATATTAAATAAAACATCAATCATGGTAAAATGATTATTATAAAACATCAGATGTGTGTGGAGCGATGAGGAGACTGTAACCTTCCTCACATGAATACATGAAACTAACAGAAACGTCATATTTCCATCATGTTTTCCATCGTTTGAGCTTTGACTGTCGCTCTTTTAATGGCGTCATCTCGGCATTTCTTCTTCTTCTGCGACGGTTTAATGGCACCAACTGGAGAATTAGCGCCACCTGCTGTTTATCTGCTGCTATTCACACAACAGCAGTGGATGGAAACAAACATTCACTACATTTTACTTTAAATCTGGTTAATTTCGTGACGACCTTTTCCGGACAGACTCTTTGAACTCTACCTGCAGGAGCCTGGTGGGCGGAGTCAGGTCGTCAGGAGGATTCAGCTCACCTGGACTTCTATATAAGCTGGAGGCAGTCAGTCATTTGCCCTCTCCCCTCTGGCTTCCACCATGTTGTTTTTGGTTATGTTTAGTTTAATTTATCTTCTAGTTATGACTCATGTGTGGTCTCCCCTCCTTTGTCCAGCCTGGGGGCTCGTCCAGATGAAACTTAGCAAATATCTCGAATTGAATCATGTTAGCATGCTGATGTTAGCATTTAGCTCAAAATATCTCAGTGTCTTTGTGCTTCTGTGTTTTCTCAGGTTTGGATGTGAAGAACGTTATCGGAGGATTCTTTAAGTAGAAGAACTCGTCCTGATTCTCCTGAAACCATCTTCAGCTTCAGTCCATCGCGCCTCAGAGGAGCAGCTCCACATATCATTATTGTGTCTCATTTTTACAAATCATTGTTTTGTTGAGTTTCAAATTGTTGTATTCACAGAAAATGTGAGCAGTGACCTTCAGTGACCTTCAGTGACCTAACCCTGGAAACTGATTTTAATATGACATCACTGAAATAAATACTCACATCATTGAACCTCCAGTGTGGAACTTTTGTCTCCTTCTTCTGGCAGTGACAGGAATTACAAAAACACTGATATTTATGATGCTGTTGGTACTGGAGGGAGTGTGCTTGATTATTTGTAATTATCATAGATAATTATGAATTATGATATTATTAATATTAATCAATAATTCAGGCACCAACTGTTAAAGAACCTCACATGGAGGAGACACAACTGTCAGAACTGTGAGGAGCACGGTTGGTTATTAGCAATAATGAATAATTATCAGAGAATTAATTAATTATAAAAATTAATAGAATTATTAATATGAATCAACAATTACGAGGCACCACTCGGAAACCGGGACCAATAACCAAACAAGATGGTCTCCTAAAGAGTTCACCCAGAATATCAATATCTGAAGGATATTAATATTCACAGAAGGGTTGAATTCGAAATCTGACTCCTTCAATCAGCCACTTTACACAATATGTTAAACACAATAATGACAAAAGAGGGACAGAACTTCCCCCCCAGCTCAGTTCAGCTTGGAGGGCGTGTTCTGTGTGATGTCACGGCTGTGTCATCATGACGCTCTTCTGTGCAGGAGCGTCTCTGTCAATAAGAGACTGTTTGTTGAGACCATTTCCTGTTAAGCACTTAGGTGAGCAGCATTTTGGCGCTGTTCCTTTGTTTCAGGGGAACAAAGGAAGGAGGCAGCGTCGTGGCCTCAGGGTTTCTTTGTGCGACCCCATGTTTGAGGCCCAATAACACCATACTAAATTTAAAAAAGTGACTAATTAACTCCTGCAAACGTTTTGGCCAAATAATTAATGGTTATTAGTGGAAAGTGGTGCAGATTCATGTTGACTGAGTTAAACTTCTATAATGTTTAGATTAGTGATCATTTGGACAAACAGCAATGATTAACAATGATCACATGTGTATGTTTTCAATAAAGGAAAGCAGAAACAATTTTAAAAATTGTTGAAATAATAAAAATTAAAGCTGAGAGCAGTGATGAACGACCCGTTCACAACTCTGGACTGTCAGGATCATCAGACACTGTGTGAATGAATAAAATATTATTTCCTGTGTGCAGTTTGTGGTGCTGGAGGTGACATATTGGAAATTGTGTACATTTGATGAACTATGTGTCATTTATACTTCATTTCCTGTTGGCCGTAGACAATACTGCAGTGAAACATTAATGCAGCAACACATTTACCAGAGGGTAACTGACATGAATATACATTTTCATGAATGTCAGCTTGTCTGGTGCCACTTTGCAGTTTTTGAGTATCAACACACATCACTTCCATACAAACTTAAATGTCTCTTAAAACCCAAGGAAACTTCATGGGATTAGCATAAACCTGGCATGTCTGTGAAGGAGAGACTTTTGGGTAACCATAGAAACATTTTCATTCAGATATCTTGAGGTCAGAGGTCAGGAGACCCCTTTGAAAATGGCAATGCAAGTTTTTCCCTCGCCAAAATTTAGCCTAACTTTGGAGCTTTATTTAGCTTCCTGACAAGCTAGCATGACATGGTTGATACCAACGGATGCCTTCGGTCTTCATATGAGAACAGTATCTTCACTGTAGCTTTAAAAGTCCAATATGGCCTCTGAAAGATGTCGGCGGACGGCCCTGCAGGTCTCTGAGGGTTCATTAGAATGATCTTGCACTAAATATATAAGAAATGTAAATCTATGTGCATGAATCTCAACTAAATCAACTGTGGTTACTAGATTAAACTATAACACTAATTACCTTTCAACATGTGTGAGAAGGAAGACAGAAGTTTGCAGACAAAGGAAGAAAGCTTGATGTCGGAGTCACATGACTGGATAACTTGTCAATCAACAGCCATCTAGTGGTCAATTATGGGGACTGCCAAAGAAAATACACTAACATTTGTTTCAGTGTGAGACTCTTTGTGGGGCTTGTCACGACTGTATTCAGAGGGGATGTGAATAGAGCAAGGAGCTTTAATAGTGTGGTTAAAACAGTTTGCTTGAAAAAGTGATTTAAATACATTTAATTTAAGATTAAATTAAACATTTTTCATGAAAAGAAATGGTCTTTATATTCGAGGACAAAACATCTTCACAGTTTAGATTTCATATTATATGACATCAGATTAATCTTCTGTGTTTGCAAAAGTGCTTGAACTCCATTTGGTTCTCAGATGGTTAAAGAGCAGAAAGCAGATAAAGAGTAAAAACCATGTTGTAGTTTGTGTTTTAGTTTCTTTCTTTGTAGAAATGACAGAAAGCAGATATCTCCTGTTCATCAATGAGCTTTAGAGGAGCTGCTAGGTGGATTTAGTTATCTCTGGATGGAAGCAGGTTCGCTGTTTCCAGTCTCTCAGACACCAGAGAGTCTGTTTCAGTGTCTGTAGTGTCAGTGATTCTCTGTGTGAGGCTCATTGTTCAGTAATAATTACAGACTGTTTCTCAGTCAACTGGCTGCTCCTCCTGTCATTTAAATCCCGTCCGGAGCCGCGTCCTCGTATTTTAAAGTGGATCTCTGAGTTTTTCTCCTTCAGCTCAGAGTGAAATTAGTTTTTGCTGATCTGACAGATGGAAACATGCTAACAGCAACATATCGGCCTGTTTGAACCAACATGACGACAGAAACAGATAAAAGCATCAGGAGAGCAAAAGCCCATCATTTATCTGAGCATCAGTCAGGCTTTAAAAACAACACAGAACCACAACTGCTGCAATTAAAGTGCTGAACCACATTATTGAGACACTGAGATACTGTGCAGCTCTTTTTATTGATTTGACCGAAGCTTCTGACACACTGAAGTGTTACTATCTGATCTTCCTCAGCTCTCAACCGTCCACATACAAGTATTTAGGTTTTATTATAGTAAGTAGGAAGTATTATGAGCTTGATGTAGTTAAAGTATTGCAGTAAAAGTACATAAGTATTATGAGCTTGATGTAGTTAAAGTATTGCAGTAAAAGTACATAAGTATTATGAGCTTGATGTAGTTAAAGTATTGCAGTAAAAGTACATAAGTATTATGAGCTTGATGTAGTTAGAGTATTGCAGTAAAAGTACATAAGTATTATGAGCTTGATGTAGTTAAAGTATTGCAGTAAAAGTACATAAGTATTATGAGCTTGATGTAGTTAAAGTATTGCAGTAAAAGTACATAAGTATTATGAGCTTGATGTAGTTAAAGTATTGCAGTAAAAGTACATAAGTATTATGAGCTTGATGTAGTTAAAGTATTGCAGTAAAAGTACATAAGTATTATGAGCTTGATGTAGTTAAAGTATTGCAGTAAAAGTAGTGGTTTGGTCCCTCTGACTGATATAGTTTATGCGTTTTTTTTGTAAGATTCCATGTTGGTTGGAGCGAGGGTGACAGTTTAGTGATAAAGTGCTGCAGAACTAAAATTTGTAGCTCTGTACTGCAGTTTTTCCTTTATTAGGGCCCGAGCACCTAGCGGTTCACTCACACTCTCCATTCAAATATATGAGTATCAGTTACTTATTGTCTCTACACACCTGACAGTACACATGTCAATCAAACTTTCACCAGGTCATGTGGGTTAAAAGTTTTTACTTTTCTAAAAATAGACTTGATGAAAATTAGGAAATTAATCTGTTTTACAAGTGACCGGGCCCAAAACTTGCATGATTTTGATGCCACAGGTGTGAGCAAGACAGCCTCATACGACAAACATCATCTGATTCACATGAAATTTTCAAGGTGTGGTCTACAGCTGATATACAGCGACATGATGTTTACTTAATAGGTGTTCTCTAGAACCATTTAGTGGACACAGGAAATGATATTTAACTCCTTCATGCAATGTTCGATAAGAGTCCGGTCCAGAACACATCTGCATGCCTACAAAAAAGGCCCTTCGACTGCGCCGTGCCCCGATATGCGCAAGGGTGAGAGGGCCTGTTCATTGCTGCTTGCAGCTTTAATTATTATTATCATTATTATTGTTCTTCTTCTTCTTCTTCTTCTTCTTATTATTATTGTTATTATTATTGTTATTATTATTATTGTTGTTGTTATTATTATTATTATTATTGTTATTATTATTGTTATTATTATTATTTCAGTGTCAGGTGGTTTAGTCTCTTTGTGGAGTTTTTTAATTCATCTGTGGATACAAACAGATTTATGAAAAAGTTCATTTGTTTTGGTAAAATGAGGAAATGTGTGTGTTGGTGACTGTGGTTAACAGTCAACTAACAGTCAGACATTTGATCAGAAACATCTTCCGTTAAATTCTCTGTTCACACTTTGAGCTGTGAGTTAACTTGTTAAGTTCAGAACAATTTTAGATCTTTGTTAATGACTGGTGACCTGCAATACACACACACACACACACACACACACACACACACACACACACATGACTTCCAGTAAAGAAGAAGGAGGAGGATCAAACAGGTAGAGAGTGAAGGTGAAGGTCTGTACAGACTCCATTTTAAAGTCAACAGAGCAGAAGGAGGAAACAGTCTGAGGCAGGGTGAGTGTTAATATTAGAGCTGCAAATAATGATTACTGTCATTATTGATCAATATGATGATTATTTTACTGATCAATAGTTTAGTTGATTAAACTGTGAAATCACAGTGTCGACGTCTTCAAACGTTGTTTCCTTTGTTCTTTTCCTGGTTTCTGCGTCCTCACAGTGATGTAACGTGACACACTGCTGCAGTTAAAATAGAGAGAGGTCGCAGTTAAGAACCACACAGATGTTTATCTGAAGTCTGTTTGTTGGATTTAAACCAGAGTCAAAGTTTATCTTTGTGACATGTTCTTAATGCTACACTACACCTTTACGGTTAAAAAACTGTGTGCCTCTGCCAGGAACCAACACACCTGCTCTGTGATTACTGCCTCACCTATTTGCACCTTCTCAGTACTCCACATACCACCTACTGGGCAAAGAAGGGAATTACTACAGGTGAACACATTCACAATACAACAATGGCTCTGGGGCCTCGAGCCACTGGCTAGAAAACACACTGGTTGTAGTTAAAGTCATGTAAACTAATAAGAAGCTACTAAGTTGAGAGGAAGGACTGGGTTTATTATACTGTGTATGTGTGTGTGTCTCCAGTGTTACTGGTTTACCTCTCAGACTGCAGAAGATGAATGATGTGGAGGAAGAGGAGGACGGAGCAGAGTCTCTGATATCCAGCTGTCTGTCTATGAGGAGTGACCGGTCTAAAGATGATCCTCTACACTTCAGTAATGAACCTGGACCCTCAGACACAAAGTAAGAGACTGTTTCTACTGTAAACTGACCTGAAGATGATTCAGTGTTGAAACGTCATTTAAAAACAAACCCACACTCTACTACAACCATCTCCATCAGTTACACTACGCAACATCATTTTTGTTCCTGGGTAGTAAGTGATATTTCCTAATTGCTTTTGCCTAAAAAGTATAGAAAATTACTGCTATTCCCTTCAGACTTTACTCTTGTGACCTGGACAGTGATATTTTGAAATGTATTATTTAATAATTTATTATTATTTATAAATTATGTATTAATTAATTTATTGCGTATTATTATCATTAACATTCAGTCAGAAAAAACAACATATGAATCAAAATTAACATGTAATTATACTAAAGTTATACAAAAGATTTAGAAGTGAGTAGTTTTTCGAGATTTATGATTATACCATAAATCACTTTCACCATCATCGTATCCAGTGATTCATATGCTGTTTGTTCTGAATGAAAATGTGTAAATTTACCTGTTATTCCATTGGAAATGAGTACATTTCAAAATATCAATGTCCAGGTCAAAAATGGAAAGTTTGAAGGGAATAATGGCTGTTTTTTAAATACTTTTTTGGCATAAGCAATCAGGAAATAATACTTACTACACAGGAATTAAAATCAAGTAAAATTGGTAACACAGTGTTATTAGTGAGTAATGCCATTCTTAGTAGTCACACTGTATTTTGGATGTTTAAAATGACATTATGGATATCTGGAATGTTTTTTTTATTTTGGATATCTGGAATTAGAATTATGACTAGTAAGAATTGGATTGCAGATATCCAGAATGTTGATTGTATATATCAAAAATGTAATTGTGGATATCTGAAATGTTCATTTTAACTAGGAATAATTGAATTATAGATATCTGAAATAAATATCCAGTCTAGCTATTAAATGTTAAAAACTTATACTTCTTAAAGATTTTTAGATATCTTTCATGTAGTTTTGACTAGTAAAATCAAAGTTGTTGATATCTTGAAATACAGTTTCTACTAGTAAGAATATTATTGTGGATATCTTTAATTACCATTCTGACTGGGAGATTATTATTATTATTTATCCAAAATGTGATTACAGATAGGAGTGTGGTTCCATTAATCGTTGTAAACACTGGTCTCCTGCAGCAAACTCTTATCAAGTCTTCTTATATTGACATCGTCTGAACTGCGTCACTTCCTCGAGTTATAATTACTGTGGCCAATAGATAGTGTAACCGTAACTATAGGCCTGAATTTTAGACGTATACTGTGTTTTTCTTGTGAGGACGGTTGCAATCAGCTGTGGTGATGAACTAAATAGTGATAATATGACATGTTACATGTGTTTATATCTGCTCTTTACCAGAAGTAATGATGTCTGTAAAATACAGTTGCAACAGACCACAAAACTTATGGTTCAGATCGTATCACGGATTTGAGTCATAGATCGGATCATTTTATGGATCAGCAAAAAAAACAAACAAAAAACAAAAAAACAAACAAAAAAAACATAGGAGGGGACATAAAATTTGCTTTCCATATATTCTGTAAAACACTTACGGCAAGGAACTTTTGCACGTGGCCTTAAATGAAAACAACATTCAAGATATCCAATGTTTAAATAATATCTTAAAATATATAAAAGGTTCAGAGCTCAATGGTTAAATGAAATTGAAATACGAGGCCTGATACTTTCCCCCTTTAAATATAGTAGTGAATGAAACAACAGCCTCAAAACTTGATAACTTACAAACATAAACAAACGTTTTGTCCTGCAGCTTGTTGAACGTGCCACCAAACAAACATTCACTGGGGAAAAGTGCTCTGCTTAAGTCAGTTTGCAGCTACATAGCTAAATGGCTGCTCAGCTGCACACATTAAACATCATGTAAATGTTGCAGCCAAGGACATTTTAGCAGGCAGATGCAGGACTGTCGTGCCGCTAGCAATGTCTTTATTTTTGCCTTTAACAACGAAAACAAAGCAGTGTATGCTCACTCTCACAGTCTAGCAGCACACTTTCTCTGCTGCTAAAAATGATTGTCTTCTTCTCTTGGCTACAATTCTTCTTCTTCTTCTTTTTGTTTAATGGCGGGTGGCTGGTTACTATTGCTATTATTATTATTTATCATATCTCTATTATTATTATCACTGTTATTGTTATTATTGTTGTTATTATGCTTCTCTGTGTCTCTCTCCCCACTCCCCCCTCTCTCAAACGGTTGGGTTGAGAGAAAAAGCTCAACCCAACCGGTCGTTGCTCTGATTCTGACAATGAGCCATCATCAGCATCTTTCTCTTGAAAAAACAACTTTATGGCTTGGCTTACGTTAAGCGTTCGCTTCATTTTTCCGACTCAAAAACTCCAAATCTTCCGAAAATTATCTCAATATCTCCTCACGTGTCTCTGTTGTTCTCTCTCTCTCTCTCCCGCTTCTCTCTCTCGCCTGCATTTCTCCTCTGTAGGTGCTCTTTGCAGTTGCAGTTTTTTCCATTTCGTCATATGACAAAAAATGACGAAGATATAAAATAAATACGACGTCTGCCCCGTCCCATCTCGCACACTTTTACGCATGAGTTAACATGATTTTTATATCAACGTATCTCCGTTTTTACCTGGTTTATCAACACCAAACAAAAACTGGCATAGAGTTTCAAGCCAGCACTTTCAACAGAAGTTGAAAGCAACACTTAATGTGACTTTGTTTTTATGGTACAATGTCCTGAAACAGACTATAGCCTAGTTCTGTTCTGTTCTGTTCAAAGACACAAAATATGGGAGGAAGTAATGGAAATGTATACAAGCAGCCTGCTGCAGTTGATTTATCACTGCAGACTGACCACTGCAGCAGAGGAAACTGAGTCTGACATTTAACGTTTGGGAAAAGTCAAATGTGTAAAACTGTTGTATCACACTGACACAGAGGGAGAGAGATTATAGCAGAAACAGTGAGAGAGAGAAACACAAATGAAAAGATGCGTTATGAAGATATTTATTTGAGTTCTCTCTTCAGCACCACAACACAAGACAAAAGAGCAGCAGTCTGTTATTTTTCACAAGTGGACTTTCCTGTTTTGCTCAGTTGCCTCCTGCTTATTGTTCCTGACTTTTAATGTCTCATAGTAGCTTAAAGGAGCCCTGTGGAGTTTTCTTGTTAACACACAAAAGTCATGTTTACAATGACTTTGTTGATATTGTGTAAATCCTTGTGGTCTAACAAATGTGTTGAATCCTTTTCCCTCCTCATGAAACATTTGCAAAGACAATTTTTGAAGCTAGTATTTTAATCCTGCATTGTTTACATCCATTTTTGCTAGTTTACACTCTTCTTCTTCTCTGACTTTGCTGGTGCTTTGTTGTGTCTGTCTAATTACTTTTGAACCCTTGTAATTATAGTATTTATTATTTTATTTCAAACTGAATGTGCTGAGGCCCAGAAACTGAAGAACAAAAAACTGTGTAACTGTCCAAATACAGTCTGGACTGTTTATGTAGGGAAAGAGCTGCATCAACTTGTCAAGTCAAGTCAAATTTATTTATATAGCACATTTCATACGTAAAGCGTAAACTCAATGTGCTTAAAACAAGTAAAGATCATATATAACGGATATATTACATTAACATTACATATATAAAACAAATAAGATAAAACATAAAATAAGAAGATGTTAATATATAAAAACATATATGACAGCTTAAAAAATTAGAAAGTAAGAAGGTATTATTATTATCATTGCTAAAAGAAATAACAATAATAATACTGTTTCTAATTATAATTTTTTACCCATTAACCTAACTAAAAGCTTGTGAGAAAAGATATGTTTTTAGTCTGCTTTTAAAGGAATACACTGTTGTAACAGACCTGAGTTCATGTGGTAGAGAATTCCAAAGAGTTGGACCATAATGACTGAAGGCACCGTGAGCTGATTTAGTATTTTATTTTTTCCTTGATTTGATGATCTCAAGGATCTGTCTGGCATGTATTAAGAGTTGTGTTATGAGCTGTCAGTTGGCCATCACTAATGTCATGTGTCATAAAGAATGTGTTCATGTCCACAGAGAGAGGAAGAGGAAGAGGAAGAGGAAGAGGAGGGGTGTTTCTGTGGATGGGCAGCTGTCCTGCTGTTCTTTGTGTCAGGACGTCCTGAAGGATCCAGTGTCTACCAGCTGTGGACACTGGTTCTGCAGACAGTGCATCACCTCATACTGGGACCAGTCTGCTTCATCAGGAGACTCCTCTTGTCCCCAGTGTGCAGAAGGATCCAGAACAAGACCTGGACTGCAGACAGACAGTCAGACCAGCACTGTACAAAGTAAGACTGAAGATCTGTCTGCTGATGTCATCATCTCTGAAAACAGGACAGGAATCTACCTCCTCTATCCTACTGAAAATTAACAGTCAGACATATTTCTTTCTAATTATACATTTTTTTCTTCTCTTTCAGCAGAAAGTGGTCTGCAGGAGGTTTTAGATGAACATAAGATCAGTCTGAGGAGGAAATGTCAACATGTGACTGAAGGAACTGATGAAGCAGGAAGTGAAACCCTCCTCAACAGGATCTACACTGAGCTCTACATCACAGAGGGACAGAGTGAAGACGTTAATACCCAACATGAGGTGAGGCAGCTTGAAGCAGCTTCCAAGATGGAGACCCTCCATGACACTCCAATCAGGTGTCACGACATCTTTAAAGTCTTACCTGACCAACAGAAACTCATCAGAGTCGTTCTGACGAACGGCGTCGCTGGCGTTGGAAAAACCTTCTCAGTGCAGAAGTTCACTCTGGACTGGGCAGAGGGCTCGGAAAACCAAGATGTCAGTCTGGTGATTCTGCTTTCGTTCAGGGAGCTGAACTTGATCAAAGATGAGCAGTACAGTCTCCTCATGCTGATCCATGATTTCCATCCAACATTAAAGATGGTCACAGCAGAGAAGCTCAATAACTGGAAAGTTTTGTTCATCTTTGACGGCCTGGATGAAAGCAGACTTTCACTGGATTTCAACAACAGGAAGGTCGTGTCTGATGTCACACAAAAGTCATCAGTCAACGTGCTGTTGACAAACCTCTTCAAGGGTAATTTGCTTCCCTTGGCTCTCATCTGGATAACTTCCCGACCTGCAGCAGCCAATCAGATCCCTCCTACATGTGTTGACAGGGTAACAGAAGTACGAGGCTTCACTGACGCCCAGAAGGAGGAGTACTTCAGGAGGAGATTCAGTGATGAAGAGCTGTCCAGCAGAACCATCTCACACATCAAGACATCCAGGAGCCTCCACATCATGTGTCTCATCCCAGTCTTCTGCTGGATCACTGCTACAGTTCTGGAGCACATGTTGACTACAGACCAGAGAGGAGAGCTGCCCAAGACCCTGACTGACCTGTACTCACACTTCCTGCTAGTTCAGACAAAGAGGAAGAAGCACAAGTATGATGAGGTACATGAGACGAGTCCACAGGAGCTGACGAAGGCTGACAGGGAAGTTCTTCTGAAGCTGGGGAGGCTGGCGTTTGAACAACTGGAGAAAGGAAACATCATGTTCTACCAAGAAGATCTGGAGCAGTGTGGTCTTGATGTCACAGAGGCCTTGGTGTTATCAGGATTTTGTACACAGATCTTCAAAAGAGAGAGTGTGATCTTCCAGAAAACAGTCTACAGCTTTGTTCATCTGAGTGTTCAGGAGTTTCTGGCTGCAGTCTACATGTACCACTGTTACACCAACAGGAACACAAAGGTACTGGAGGACTTCCTGAAACACAGGGAATCAATACTAAAGTCTTTACTCAAGAAATTTTCAGCTTTATTCGGAAACAATGATAGGCGTTACCCATCTGAAAATAATCACGATTACTCATCTCTGGATGACTTCCTGATGGGAGCCATGGAGAAATCTCTCAAAAGTGAAAATGGCCACCTGGACCTGTTTGTTCGCTTCCTTCATGGCCTCTCTCTGGAGTCCAACCAGAGTCTCTTAGGAGGCCTGCTGGGTCGGACAGAGAACAGTCCAGAAATCATCCAGAGAGCCATCAACAACCTGAAGGAGATGAACATTAATGTCTCTCCTGACAGAAGCATCAACATCTTCCACTGTCTGATGGAGATGAACGACCACTCAGTGCATCAGGAGATCCAAGAGTTCCTGAAGTCAGAGAACAGATCAGAGAAGGAACTCTCTGAGTTCCACTGCTCAGCTCTGGCCTACATGCTGCAGATGTCAGAGGAGGTTCTGGATGAGTTAGACCTGGAGAAGTACAACACATCACTGGAGGGACGACTGAGACTGATCCCAGCTGTGAGGAACTGCAGAAAGGCTCAGTAAGTCCAGATGTGATTAAAATTATATATCAGTGTAGATTAGTAGTTTAGTTCTTCAAATATAAATAATATAAAATTCTTATTATTGTCAAAATAGTTCTCTACTTGTTTATAACTGAAATAATATGTTATATTTGTTATATTTAGTCTCAGATGTTCTTGAGCTTTTTCAAATGTTGTGAGTGCAAATATTGTTTCAGTTGGTTGTGTTTATAGTTGTTAAGTTAATGAACACAATTATTCTATTTATTTCTGGTAATTATTGGATTTTACAGTTTTTTCTTCTATTTATCTTCCTTTGGGTGACGGAGGCGTCATTCAAACCTGGTAAAACAAAGGAAGGACTTCAGAGGTTGTGGTTGAGGTTTTATTACAGCAGCATTTTATCACAACATATATCAGTATTTTAGAGTTATCAGTGAACACAGTAAAGTTATTATTAAATGAGAAGGTTCTTCAAATAATATATAATCAGACGTACAGGTAATACCTGATTTTACACACGCTTTAGAGTTTAAAATAATCTAAATCATTTTTATCTGTTTCTAAATTGCACTGTATTTATCCTATTTTTATAATAATACAAATTATAATAATAATTATTATCAATTATTAAACATAATTTAAATTAGTATGTTGCTGAGATATAGTGGTTTGGTAGCACAAGTAGAGAATAGTCATCAAATCAGCAAACTGATTCAATAATGTCAGTTATACAACAATATGTAAAGTTTGCTAACATTAACCAACATTAGCCTCCGTAAAATACTGGTCATACAAGACAAAACCCCTGAGTGTTGAACCAAGCAGTGGTGCCTTTTATTTCTCATTAATTCAACTTTCTATTTTAAAGATGGAAGTCGTGTTGCATAGTCTTGTTTTTAAATCTTTCTTATATTCTGTTGGTCACAGAAAGAAACTCTCAGGTGTTTTCTCTCTTGTTGGTGTAGAGAAGAGCAGTAGCAGGAAATGCACAGAGGTCTGATGAATATAAAAGAACAAAATAATTCAACGTTAATGGTTTGTTAATTGTGTTTTTGTGCTGAATCCATTTTTCAGATTTGCAGAAAAGAATGTTGACAACTAAACATCATGCACAACTACATATTTAATTACATTAATATTTAATTATGTACTGGTCTACTATTGTCAAGCCATTTGTTTCATTTGTGTTTGTCAACAGTCACTAAATTTTCCTTCTTATGAATGTGAACCTGACAGCAGCAGATAGCAAAGAGAGATGATTTTTCTCAACTGCAAGATTAAAGCAAAACAAAGATTAAAAGTCTGCAGATATGAGAGAGAGATAAGAATTATTGTTTCATTCAAGCACAGTGAGATATGATTAGCTGAACTAGGAGTGCTCTGGTAGCTCTGGTTAAGATGCACGCCATATAACCTCAATGTCAGTGGTTTGATTCTGGCAGCAGACCTTTGCTGCATGTCATTTCCTGTCTCTCTCTCTCCTCTTGTTTCTTGTTAGGGCCTGAGCCCAAAGGGCGAAGGCCCTATTGTATTTTGTGTGGTTGTTTGTTTGTTTCTTTCTTTCTTTCCTTCTTTCTTTATTATTCCACCACTTAAACCCTAAATTTGACCCCCTAAACATGCTCAAAAACTCACCAAATTTTACATGCACATCAGGTCTGGTGGAAAATTTGATAAAATGTATGAATTAATCCCTAAAGTGCCAAAATGTGCTTGAGAGCACCACCTATGTAACTAATATGGCTGCCACGGCCCGTGGGAATGTCGTAGAGAGATCGAACCAAAACTCAATTATTCATCTCATCAAGACCTACAAATCATATGCTGACACCCCTGACCTAAATCCATCAGGAAGTCTGCAATCTCAATTTCAAAATAAGACTTTGCCCCAATTTCCAGCCCTGAACAAACACTATCTCCTCTGAGGGCATTAATGGTATCGACTTCAAACTTTGATACATGACTTATCACACTGTGCTGAAAAACAAGTTGTCAAAAACTTTGTAATAACTCGAACGATTTGGATTTTATAAGCCCTGAAAGTTACAGTGCCACATCACCCTTACAATGTAAACCGATGGGGAGGCAATCTATGAGCATGGACTTTGTGTCAAACTGAGGCTTCTGACATCTAAACAATAAGCCTGACCACTTTCAAACCTGTATCAATGGATTTGCGACGAAATTTCCTACAAAAAATGTGATTTTTAATGTAAGATTTGGCCAAAGTCATGGGATTTATGAGGAGATTTCACAAGAAGAGTACTCTAAAATTCTGATCTCCAACTGAGAGGGAGAGAGAGAGAATAAGAGCGAAGAAAGGGGGGGGATGGGTGTGTGGCAGTGGGGTAAGGTCCATAGAAGAAGAGGAGCTTGATCTTCCTCTATTTTTTGAGAGGCAAGAGGGATATAAATAATAAATATAAAAAAGAATATTTGGTTGAAATAAACCATTACCAAATTTCAGTATTATTCATATTCTCTCTTCTTTGGAAGAGACATGAAAAATGATGCTCCAAGGGAGCTTTGTGATTGGATCCACCTCAAATTTACTCAGAATAGCCTCAAGACTTTGGAGACTGTACATTCTGAAGTTGGTGATTTTTTGTCCAAAGGTGTTGCCATGACGACACAGCGAATTTCGATGTCTCGCCATGAAATTTCAAAACCTTATAACTTGACTCCACATGGTCTGATCTTTTCTAAATTTCATATGCTTGTTAAGAGTCCCCGTCTGAAGACATGTACAGGCCATCTTGGAAAAATTGGTAAATTTTTGTGTTTTTTGGCAGTTTCCAGGCCTTTTATTTTAATGAACTCCTCCTACAGAATTCATCATAACGACTTCAAACTCAGTGTGTGTCATCTAGACTAGCTTATGATCAAAAGTTATCAAAAGATTTAGCTATCATTGAAGCGCATTGCCGTTGTGTGTTGTTGAGTTTTGAGGTTTCGCCATGACAGAGGAAATTGCTATAACTTTAGTGTAAATGCTCCCCCAAACTTTACATGTTTGATAAGACTCCCAGCCTGAACACGTCTACATGACAATATTCCATCAGTGATGCAAACTAGCTGAATAGCGCCCCCTATGAAATTTCAGCAAAGCAGCCCCAGCAGCAGGCAAAATAGTGGACAAAGGAAGGGATGTTTATCTCCTTGCACTGTCTGAAAACAGCCCGGGTCTGAAGACATCTACATGCCTGTGACAGAAGCCTTTAGACTGCACCACACCCCGATGTGCGCAAGGGTGTGAGGGCCCGTTCAATGCTGCTTGCAGCTTTAATTATGTCTCAACTGTTGCTTTACATTAAAGAAATAAAATGCCCCAGAAGTAAAAAAAAAAAAAAAAAAAAAACTGATGTGAAGAGCAAATGTTAATCAAAATAAGGAAAGTCAGTTTCATCATCAAACGCATGAAGTGAATATAAAAGGTCCTCTTTCATGATAACATATGTTGTCATATATGTCATTACAGACTTTCTAACTGTGGACTCTCAGAGATTCACTGTGAAGTTGTGGCCTCAGCTCTGAAGTCCAACCCCTCCCATCTGAGAGAGCTGGATCTGAGTAGAAATGACCTGTCAGACTCAGCGGTGAAGCTTCTGTGTGCAGGACTGGAAAGTCCAAACTGTAAACTAAAGACTCTGAGGTCAGTTCACTGACTGTAGCTTTGGTAGTCTTTTCTATATATTCAATTCAAATCCTTCACTGAAGTTTCAAATGTTTGGTTAATAAATTTTCATTAATTTTCTATATAAAAATGACTTCCAAAGTTTAAACTAATATGAGGCTTCAGCAGTCTGAGTTATACATATCAACTAAGTATCTTTGTGTTTCTTCAGTGTTTCCTTGCCGAGCTGCAGTGGAGGGATTGTAACTCAAAGAGGGAATTTTGTACTAAATATTCTGTAACTGTCAAAGCCTCATATCAGCTGAACTAATGAACTCATTTCCCACAGTGTAGCTGTGTTAGGAAGAGACCACCTCACAGTAAGTATGCACAGGAGGAATGATTACTTCCACTAATAACATGTTTTAATCACACATACCTACTAAACTACAAAATACAGGAAGGAGGTCATGTAATAAATAATGAACAGGTTTTTAGTCCAACATGTATGATTTCATATTGATCCTCTAATTACAGACTTGACTGAGTTCAGCAGCATTTTATGAATCAGTGTTGACATGAATATGTGTCTGAATGTTGTGGTGACATTTGGATGATGTCTGTTGAAAGCTGACATGATGATGATCCACAATAACACAATGACAAAGTCACTCTGCTCATTTTAGGGAAAAGCTCATTGATTATGACATAATGTTGAACTACACATTTTAATCTACATCATTTATTCTTTATTCAGATTGATTAACTGCAGTTTTATGTACATATTTTAATTTTCACTGGACAAAGTTTAATCTGTAGTTATAAAAGATGACTGATTCTTAAAGAAACTGTAGAAAACGTCCATTGTTAGTTAAAGTAAATTAATGTTTATATTTTTTGGTAAAGAGTCACATCTGTATACAGAAGATCCTCTCAACTAAACTTAGTTGATCAAGTTTACTTGCTGAAGGAGAAAAATATTTATTTATTATATTCTTTAATGTGTTTTTATGAATGATGTCTGATCACTGATATTGATCCTTCAGAACACACACACACACACACACACACACACACACACACACACACTCAAAGGGACTCAGAGATCAATGCAGGTGTTTAAAGTATGAATATAGTATTTTTATGAATCAGCGTTGACATGAATAGGTGTCTGAATGTTGAGAACTCCTCTTCTTTTGTTTGTATTTCACAGTTTTTAACCTGTATTCCATTGGGTTCAGCTGTTTGGAGTTTCCATTTTCTAAACTTCTACATTTTAAACCCTCTTCAGCTCTGAACAGATTATGAAACATTGAATGATTTCAAGCAGGAACTTTTTCTTCTAAAGTGACGTCATTTATTCTTTATTCAGATTGAGGAACTGCAGGTTGTCAGGGATCAGCTGTGTTTCTCTGGCCTCAGCTCTGAAGTCCAACCCCTCCCATCTGAGAGAGCTTAATCTGCAAGGAAACAACCTGTCTGACTCAGCAGTGAAGCTTCTGTCTGCTGGACTGGAGAGTCCAAACTATAAACTGGAGACTCTGAGGTCAGTTCACTGGCTGTAGCTTTGGTAGTTTTTTCTATATATTCAATTCAAATCCTTCACTGAAGTTTCAAATGTTTGGTTCATTCAGGATTTGTCTGAGCACACATTTGTAGAATTTAAATGTTTTCAGGAAATCAAAATCTTGTTGTTCTGTATAAAAATGACTTCCAAAGTTTAAACTAATATGAGGCTTCAGCAGTCTGAGTTACACATATCAAGTCAGTATCTTTGTGTTTCTTCAGTGTTTCCTTGCTGAGCTACAATGGAGGGATCATAACTCAAAGAGGGAATTTTGTACTAAAAAGTCTGTAACATTTAATTAGACAAATCAAGTTGGTGTCTACCAGACTCTCAAAGCCTCATATTAGCTTCAGCTGAACTCATTTCCCACAGTGTAGCTGTGTTAGGAAGAGACCACTTCACAGCTCACATCTTCACAGCAGATGGTTCCACAAGAGAGGAGCCTGAAAACTGAAGGCTCTGTCTCCCATTCTACTTTTAAAGACTGTAGGAACCACCAGTAAGCTGCATTCTGGGAGCGCAGTGTTCTAGTGGGATAATATGGTACTATGAGCTCTTCAAGCTATGATGTTGCCTGACCATTAAGGGCTTTGTAAGGTAGGAGAAGGATTTTAAATTCTATTCTAGATTTTACAGGAAGCCAATGTAGCAAAACTAAAATGGGAGAAATGTGATCTCTTTTTCTAGTTTTAGTCAGTACACGTGCAGCTGCATTCTGGACCAGCTGGAGAGTCTTTAGAGACTTGTTAGGGCAGCCTGATAATAAGGAATTGCAATAATCCAGCCTAGTAGTAACAAATGCGTGGACTAGTTTTTCTGCATCTTTTTGGGACAGGATGTGCCTCATTTTTGCAATATTACGTAAGTGAAAAAAGGCAGTCCTTGAGATTTGATTTATGTGGGAGTTAAAGGACATATCCTGATCAAAGATAACTCCCAGATTCCTTACGGTGGTGCTGGAGGCCAGGGTAATGCCATCCAGAGTAGCTATATCATTAGATAATGTGTTTCTAAGTTGTTTAGGGCCAAGCACAATAACTTCAGTTTTATCTGAGTTTAGTTGTAGAAAATTGCAGGTCATCCAGGTCTTTATGTCCTTAAGGCATGCTTGGAGTTTGTTTAACTGATTGGTTTAATCAGACTTCATTGATGAATATAATTGGGTATCATCTGCATAACAATGAAAATTTATGGAGTGTTTCCTAATAATATTACCTAAAGGAAGCATATACAAGGTAAATAGTATTGGTCCAAGTACAGAACCTTGTGGAACTCCGTGTCTAACTTTTGCCTTCATGGAGGATTCATCATTAACATGTACAAACTGAAATCGATCTGATAAATAGGACTGAAACCGGCTTAATGCAGTTCCTTTAATGCCAATTAAATGTTCCAGTCTCTGCAAAAGGATTTGATGGTCAATTGTGTCGAACGCGGCACTAAGATCTAACAGGACAAGTATGGAGACAAATCCTTTGTCCGATGCAGTTAGGAGGTCATTAGTGACTTTCACCAGTGCTGTCTCTGTGCTATGATGCCTCTAAATCCTGACTGAAAATCCTCAAAAAAACTATTGTTATGTAGAAAGTCACATAACTGATTAGAGACTGTTTCTCAAGGATCTTAGAGAGAAATGGAGGGTTAGATATAGGTCTATAATTGGCCAAAATGCCTGAATCAAGAGTAGGCTTCTTAGGAAGAGGTTTATTTACAGCTACTTGTGGTACATAGCCTGTTACTAAAGACAGATTGATCATATCTAGTAAAGAAGCAGTAACTAAGGGTCAGGCTTCCTTAAGCAGCCTAGTTGGGATGGGGTCTAAGAGACAGGTTGATGGTTTAGTTGAACAAATCATTGAAGTTAGTTCAGAAAAGTCGATTGGAGAAAAATAGTCCAAATATATGTCAGGATTTACAGCTGTTTCTAAGGTTCCTGTGTTTGTGGATAAATCTGTGCCTGTTGAGGGCAGGAGGTGATGAATTTTGCCTCTAATAGTTAGAATTTTATCATTAAAGAAGCTAATAAAGTCATTACTACTGAGAGCTATAGGAATACATGGATCAATAGAGTTATGACTCTTTGTCAGCCAAAGTGCTGAAAAGGAACCTAGGGCTGTTTTTATTCTCTTCTATTAATGCTGAGTAATAGGCGGCTCTGGCATTACAGAGGGCCTTCCTATATATTTTAAGACTATCTTGCCAGACTAGGCGAGATTCTTCCACTTTGGTGGAACACCAAATCCTTTCCAATTTTCGCAATGTTTGCTTTACTTTGCGGGTTTGGGAGTTAAACCATGGAGCTAACCTCTTATGTTTTATTATCTTCCTATTTAAAGGGGCGATTGAGTCGAGTGTTATTCTTAATGAGCCTGCAGCTCTATCAACAAGATTATCAATTTGGGAGGGACTAAAGTTAACATAAGAGTCCTCTGTAGTATTGAGACATGGCACTGAATTCAGTACTGATGGAATTGCTTCCTTAAATTTATCTACAACACTATCAGATGGACATCTAGTGAGGACATTTTTGTCTAATGGTGTGTAATCCAGTAATAGGAATTCAGAAGTTACTAAAAAAAATGATCTGATAAAATAGGATTTTGTGGAAAAATTATTAAATGTTCAATTTCAATCCCATAAATCAGAACAAAGTCGAGGGTCTGGTTAAGACAGTGAGTGGGATTATTTACACTCTGAGAGAAGCAAATTGAGTCTAATAATGAGGTAGATGCAGTACTGAGACTATCATTATCAACGTCCACATGAATATTAAAATCACCTACTATAATTACTTTATCTGTACTAAAGACTAAGTTTGTTAAAAACTCTGAGAATTCAGACAGGAATTCAGAGTATGGTCCAGGAGGACAGTACACTATAACACACAGAACTTGCTGTAAAGTTTTCAAGGTTGGGTGAGAGACTAAGAACAAGGCTTTCGAATGAGTTATAGTTAAATTTAGGTCTAGGGTTGATGATTAGGCTTGAGTTGAAAATGGCTGCAACTCCACCTCCTCGGCCAGTGTCTCGAGGACTGTGAGTATTAATATGACTGGGGGGAGTGGATTCATTTAGGCTGACATATTTTTCATGACACAGCCAGGTTCCAGTAAGACAAAATAAATCATATGATGATCTGAGATTACGTTTACTAATACGGCTTTAGAGGACAGAGATCTAATGTTCCACATTTAATTCTCTTATTTTGTTGTACTGTTGCAGTCGTGGTTTTAAGTTTTATTAGACTCTTCTTTTGTTTACTTTTGATTTAAGTGATTTAAGTGGTCGGGGGACAGACACGGTCTCTATGTGGTTTTGGGGACAGACACAGTCTCTATGTAGTTTTGGGTGGGTAACTGCTCTAATGGAAGCGCAGAGAAGCGTGTAGGACTGCAGCTCTGCTTACTGGTCTCAACTCTGGGTTGTTATGGTTTTCTGTATACAGAAGATCCTCTCAACTAATATCTGTTTTAAACTGATCAAGTTTACTTGCTGAAGGAGAAATATTTCTTTATTATATTCTTTAATGTGTTTTAGTGAATAATGTCTGATCACACACACAGACACACTCACACACACACACACACACACTCTCTAACACACACACAGTCACACACACATACACGCACACACACACACACACACACACTATCTCTAACACACACACACACACACATCCACACACACACACACTCACACGCACACATAGAAACACACTCACACACTCACACACACACACACTCACACATTCACTCACAAACATACACACGCACATACACAGTCACAGACAAACACACACACAGACACACAGACAGACACACACACACACACACACAAAATACCCATACAAACACACACACACACACATACCCACACAAACACACATGCACACACACACACACACACACACACACACACACACACATACCCACACACACACACTCACACACACATACACACACTCAAAGGGACTCAGAGATCAATGCAGGTGTTTAAAGTATGAATATAGTATTTTTATGAATCAGCATTGACATGAATAGGTGTCTGAATGTTGAGAACTCTTCTTCTTTTGTTTGTATTTGACAGTTTTTAACCTGCATCCTGTTGGGTTCAGCTGTTTGGAGTTTCCATTTTCTAAACTTCTACATTCTAAACCCTCTTCAGCTCTGAACAGATTATGAAACATTGAATGATTTCAAGCAGGAACTTTTTCTTCTAAAGTGACATAATTTATTCTTTATTCAGATTGAGATTCTGCAGTTTGTCAGAGATCAGCTGTATTTCTCTGGCCTCAGCTCTGAAGTCCAACCCCTCCCATCTGAGAGAGCTGGATTTGGACTACAATGACCTTTCTGACTCAGCAGTGAAGCTTCTGTGTGCTGGACTGGAGAGTCCAAACTGTAAACTGGAGACTCTGAGGTCAGTTCACTGGCTGTAGCTTTGGTAGTTTTTTCTATACATTCAATTCAAATCCTTCACTGAAGTTTCAAATGTTTGGTTCATAATTTTTCAGGATTTGTTCGAGCACCAATCTGTAGAATTGAAATGTTTTCAGGAAATCAAAATCCAGTTTTGTTCTGTATAAAAATGACTTCCAAAATTTAAATTAATATGAGGCTTCAGCAGTCTGAGTTACACATATCAAGTCAGTATCTTTGTGTGTCTTCAGTGTTTCCTTGCTGAGCTGCAGTGGAGGGATCATAACTCAAAGAAGGAATTTTGTACTAAATAGTCTGTAACTTTGAGTCAGACAAATCGATTGGACGTCTACCAGACTGTCAAAGCCACATATTAGCTTCAGCTGAACTCATGAACTCATTTCCTACAGTGTAGCTCAGTGTAGCTGTGTTAGGAAGAGACGACTTCACAATCAGTATGGACAGGAGGAATGATTACTGCCACAAATAACATGTTTTAATTACACAAACCTACTAAACTACAAAATACAGGAAGGAGGTCATGTAATAAATAATGGACAGGTTTTTAGTCCAACATGTCTGATTTCATATTGATCCTCTAATTACAGACTTGACTGAGTTCAGCATCAGAATTTTATGAATCAGTGTTGACATGAATATGTGTCTGAATGTTGTGGTGACATTTGGATGATGTCTGTTGAAAGCTGACATGATGATGATCCACAATAACACAATGACAAAGTCACTCTGCTCATTTTAGGAAAAAGCTCATTGATTATGACATAATGTTGAACTACACATTTAAAACCTGAGCACATGTGATTGGATTATAAATGGATTTTAATCTACATCATTTATTCTTTTTTCAGATTGATTAACTGCAGTTTTATGTACATATTTTAATTTTCACTGGACAAAGTTTAATCTGTAGTTATAAAAGATGACTGTTCTTAAAGAAACTGTAGAAAATGTGCACTGTTAGTTGTTAAAGTCAATTAATGTTTATACTTTTTGGTAAAGAGTCACATCTGTATACAGAAGATCCTCTCAGCTAATATCTGTTTTAAACTGATCAAGTTTACTTGCTGAAGGAGAAATATTTCTTTATTATATTCTTTAATGTGTTTTATTGAATGTCTGATCACTGATATTGATCCTTCAGAACACACACACACAAACACACACACAAACACAACCACACACACACACACACACACACACACACACACACACACACACACACACTCACTCATACACACACACACACACTCAAAGGGACTCAGAGGTCAATGCAGGTGTTTAAAGTATGAATATAGTATTTTTATGAATCAGCGTTGACATGAATAGGTGTCTGAATGTTGAGAACTCTTCTTCTTTTGTTTGTATTTGACAGTTTTTAACCTGCATCCTGTTGGGTTCAGCTGTTTGGAGTTTCCATTTTCTAAACTTCTACATTCTAAACCTTCTTCAGCTCTGAACAGATTGTGAAACATTGAATGATTTCAAGCAGGAACTTTTTCTTCTGAAGTGATGTTATTCATTCTTTATTCAGATTGTGGAGCTGCAGGTTGTCAGAGATCAGCTGTGATTCTCTGGTCCCAGCTCTTAAGTCCAACCCCTCCCATCTGAGAGAGCTGGATATGAGTGAAAACAACCTGTCTGACTCAGCAGTGAAGCTTCTATGTGCTGGACTGGAGAGTCCAAACTGTAAACTGGAGACTCTGAGGTCAGTTCACTGGCTGTAGCTTTGGTAGTTTTTTCTATACATTCAATTCAAATCCTTCACTGAAGTTTCAAATGTTTGGTTCATAAATTTTCAGGATTTGTAAATCTGTATAATTTAAATGTTTTCAGGAAATCAAAATCCAGTTTTGTTCTGTATAACTATGACTTCCAAAGTTTAAATTAATATGAGGCTTCAGAGGTCTGAGTTACACATATCAAATCAGTATCTTTGTGTTTCTTCAGTGTTTCCTTGCTGAGCTGCAGTGGAGGGATCGTAGCTCAAAGAAGGAATTTTTTACTAAATAGTCTGTAACTCTGAGTCAGACAAATCAAGTGGGCGTCTACCAGACTGTCAAAGCCACATATTAGCTTCAGCTGAACTCATGAACTCATTTCCCACAGTGTAGCTCAGTGTAGCTGTGTTAGGAAGAGACGACTTCACAATCAGTATGGACAGGAGGAATGATTACTGCCACCAATAACATGTTTTAATTACACAAACCTACTAAACTACAAAATACAGGAAGGAGGTCATGTAATAAGTAATGAACAGGTTTTTAGTCCAACATGTCTGATTTCATATTGATCCTCTAATTACAGACTTGACTGAGTTCAGCAGCATTTTATGAATCAGTGTTGACATGAATATGTGTCTGAATGTTGTGGTGACATTTGGATGATGTCTTTCTGTTGAAAGCTGACATGACGATGATCCACAATAACACAATGACAAAGTTACTCTGCTCATTTTAGGAAAAAGCTCATTGACTATGACATAATGTTGAACTACACATTTAAAACCTGAACACGTGATTGGATTATAAATGGATTTTAATCTACATCATTTATTTTTTATTCAAATTGAGGGGCTGCAGTTTTATGTATATATTTTAATTTTTACTGTACAAAGTTTAATCTGTAGGTATAAAAGACGACTGATAAGAAACCATAGAAAATGTCCACTGTTAGTTGTTAAAGTCAATTAGTGTTCATAATTTTTGGTAAAGAGTCACATCTGTATACAGAAGATGCTCTCAACTAATATCTGTTTTAAACTGATCAAGTTTAATCGCTGAAGGAGAAATATTTCTTCATTATATTCTTTAATGTGTTTTGATGAATAATGTCTGATCACTGATATTGATCCTTCAGAACACACACACACACACACACACTCAAAGGGACTCAGAGATCAATGGTGTTTAAAGTATGAATATAGTATTTTTATGAATCAGCATTGACATGAATAGGTCTCTGAATGTTGAGAACTCCTCTTCTTTTGTTTGTATTTGACAGTTTTTAACCTGTATTCCATTGGGTTCAGCTGTTTGGAGTTTTCCATTTTCTAAACTTCTACATTCTAAACCTTCTTCAGCTCTGAACAAATTATGAAACATTGAATGATTTCAAGCAGGAACTTTTTCTTCTAAAGTGACGTCATTTATTCTTTATTCAGATTGAGGAACTGCAAGTTGTCAGAGATCAGCTGTGTTTCTCTGGCCTCAGCTCTGAAGTCCAACCCCTCCCATCTGAGAGAGCTGGATATGAGCTACAACGACCTGAAGAGGTCAGATGTGAGGCTGCTGTCTGATCTTAAGAAGAGTCCAGACGGTAGACTGGAGACTCTGAGGTCAGTAGAGAGTTGGAGTCAGTCCGTGCTGGTTTCAGCAGTCTTGTATTAAACACAGTTATTATCAAAGCAAAGATCCAGTATTTCCTGGTGAACCCTCAACCTTCTCAGTGGCTGCTTTCCTCAGTGAAGCTGTGAGAGGAGAATGGTGACAGGCTTCAGGATTGAACAGAAAGACAGAGAGAGAAAGAACAGTCAGCCAATCAGATCAGCCAGAAGCTTGTTGTGATAATGAGTAGGTGTTGGGACTACACGTGGACCACAGTTTACCACATGTTTCAAGACTCCAAGAAACCTGAGCCCTGGGGGTTCGCACCCAAAGTGTGAAGCTCCACCCATGGATCCAGGTTATCAAAACTAGAGATTCCCCTCTTATCTCTCTCTTTTTTTCTCCACGAGCTGCAGCAGGAGCAGCTCTCTGCTCTCTTGTGTGGCCTGCTCACAGCAGACACACACAGTCTTCTTTACGGCAGAAGACGCGAGAGCCTGCCTAAGACTCAGAAACTAAGTTTCCTTGTGCCAGCAGCTAACACACAAGTCTGCTGGCCAGTTTAACAAGTACAGGAGCCGCGAAATGGAGTTAGCTTGCCGCTAACTCTACACCAAGGAGTGACCTGGGCCCTCTGTACGACTGGAGTGCTGTCTGCCCAGCAACGCCTGCGTCTTTCAGCTTCAGAGCCAAAGCCTTCTCAGCCTGACTCACCCACGAATTCACCGGCTACAAAGCAGGACACCACAAAGCATCTCTTACTTCATGGACTGGTAACAACTGGGCATAGCCTAGCAACACAGTGAAGCATAGTACGGCTAAGCAAGAATGTTTAACTCAAACAATGTACTGTACGTGTATTGATTTGGTTAAGGTTATACATTGAACTGTTGTTGTGATGTCCTTGTTGCCTATAGTCAGGTTACTGCATAGCCACACCGCTAGGTTAATGTTAGTATGCTTAACACATGTTACATCCAGTAACTAGGCCTTGCATGCAACTAACCTCGTTTTAACCTGGCACCTTTAGCATACACCAATTGGCCTTGAATAGAGAACCACACAGTTAAGAGGTTAAAACCTAGTTTGGCAAACTTTGGTTCAGGCAGCACATGTGGTTCAAGACACCACATGGTCTGGCCTTTTATCCCTGTAGTTCCCTTTATCAGCCAAAGTGTCGGCATGCCATGTGCTCAGTCACCAGGTGACTGCAGCCATCTTGCTATTGTCTTCCCTACACACACACACACACACACACACACACTCACACATTCACACTTGTAAATAGATACACTTAGCTAGATTTGTATTGTGTGTTGCTTTTACCCTTTTGTTAAATAAATGCTTTTGGATATACCTGTTGTCTGTTTTAATGTTGCACAAGAATGAGTTTTGCCAACCTCTGCTCTGTAAAGAACTCCAAATCCTTCAACCTTTACTAGCTATTGATATGGTGATTTTGTTTATAGTTATTAAATTAATTATTAATCAAAGTCCCAAATTCATAGATTAGTACACTTTGAGACTGAATTGGCTATCTTTTTCCCTGAGTCCAGGGTGGTGCCCCGTTATTATTAATTCTTATTAATAATTTTATTGATTTTAATAATTAACAATTATCTTTGATAATCATTAATTATTGCTGATAGCCAAACTTGTAGCCACGGCCCAACAAAATGGCGCCCCGCGTGAGGCAGAGTATTGTTGGCAATTATTCATAATTGTGCAATATTAATTTCAGCATAATTTTGGCCAGTACCAAAATCTGGAATCTAAAACCTTTAGACTATCCAAAAGTCTTTATATTTAACACGACCAGTCTGCCACAGGAGAAGATATCTAGCTGTACTTACAAACAAGTGAAGTGTTGGGAGAATTGATTTTTCAAATCAATTTTAGCTAAAGCAATTGGTAATCAAATCTTGAGTTGTTGATAACTACCACTTTAAGCCCTCGTAGTGTTAAACTAAGAGATTGCTGTTGCTGCTAGCCACTCAGGTTGAACCTGCTCTGTAGGAAGTGTAAGAATTTTGGTTCAGCATTCGAATAGTACACATTCAATGCCATCCAGTCAAGCTGTCAGAATTAGTTGTTAATTCAAGTGCTCCCCTTGTTAATTAAACCACAGTGTGCCACCGGCCCTGTGACACATAGAGAGCTTGTACCTGGCTGTTACTGCCATGCATTCCAGCCTGAGTAAGAAATAGAGCCTGTGAGATAGAGCCACAGTGTGCTACCAGCCCTGTGAAACTTAGAAGTTATCCTCTAGCTGTTACTGCCATGCATTCCAGCCTGAGTCAACTTTAAGAAACAATCCTCTAGCTGTTACTGCGCTGCATCTCAGTTAGTGCATGTTGAAATCTGTTGTGCCCACTAGAGCCACTAGACGGTGTCGTAGCTACCCCTCCTCCACAGGAAGCTACTCCCCATAGTGTAAGCCACAACATTGTTTGGTTAGGCTAGTGTACTGCCCAAACTACACTACAAAGTGTCTGCCACGCAACACCATAGCCAACCACATTGTGTTGTTGTACTAGTCAACTGCTAATCTAATCCTCCGTACCGGATACAACAATGGAGAACCCCTGTGTAGAACAGTTTATTTCTTCCCTAGCACAGAGCCTAGAACCTGGCTACCCAGAATTCATCAGCAGGTTGAATTTCAGTGAGTGCAGGAAAGAGATAGACTCGCTACTCAAGGACAGGAATGATGGACAGACCTCATCCAAAGATCCATTGTTATGCTTGCTTCTGAACTTCCACAGGCAAACCAGCCTTGCCTGTCAGAGCAGAGCAGCCCTAGAAAAGGAGGTAGATTTCCTTAGAGCGCAAAATGCTTGCCTCCTCCATGAGGTTCAGACGGCCAATAAGAAAGCCATGCGCTATTTAGAAGACCTGTACTCAGCAGAGTTAAATCTCTGCTCACACAAGGAGGAATTGTTAAGGCTTAGGTCAGAATGTCCTGCCCCACTACAGTCATTCAGCCAATGTGATTCCGGTTATTCCGATTCACACTCCTCCCATAATGAAAGGTTAACCCCCTCTCCACTCAGAAGATTGGAACAATTCCCAACTAACCCTAAGTTCTTGGGAATGAAGTCAGCTTCTCAACCTCCACTGAGAGACAGAGCTAACAGCTACCTGAGTTCCCATCTCTCTGAAACAGACACTGAAGAGACATGTAGTTTATCCTCTAGAAGATATTCTGCCCAGTGTTTTTCTCAGCCACCGATACATGACACATTCATCCGTGCTCATCCTTCCGAAGGGGGGACTAGATCATCCCAGAACTGTTCAGCCTCTCCTCAGCACTATCAGGAAAGTGATAACAGTTGTTCAGCCCCTGCCCTTCAACAAGAGAGAATTGTAGCACGTGATGCACATGTCCATGATAGTGCTAGTTTAGTCTTGTCTTCACCAGAAATGATTTCACAGTGTCCCCGCCTTAAAGTGCTTGAGCTTATAGCTAAGGACATTGATCATTTTGACCCAGACAGCTGTAATCACCACATTGAAGATTACTTTAGAGAACTAGAATACAATCTAGTTGACCTGCCCCATGCAACCCAAAGTGAGAAAGTTAAACTTGTGTGGAAAACCAGCTCTAAAGCTGTACACAAGTTTATACAATCACAACCTTCCAGAGTCAGAAATGACTACCAAGATCTCCGTCAAGCACTAGTAGAAGAATTCTCTTTTACTGCTGACGAGACCACATCAATGGTTGCAGCCCTCCAAGTTAAACATTCCCGTCGTGAGCATCCCAGGGATTATTACCAACGTTTGAGGCATGCGTTCTTCCAGGGCAAGAATGCACCAGGCTTAGAAGAAAACCCCACCTTCAAGTCCTTATTCTTGCAGAACCTTCATCCATGCGTACGCACTCACGTTGTACTTATGACGCACCAAGGTAACCCCTCACTGCGTGAGATAAGAAAGATGACACAGGTGGCTTGGGAAACTGCTGTCACTTCCAAAGCAGGAGGGAAAACAATTGAGCCTGCCAGCTCAAACACTGAAGCGTCATACAGGTCTGCTGCTTCAAAAGATCACCCTCAGAACAGTCCAAAGGGGGGTGACAAAAGGCAGCATAGGGACACTGAGCGTAAGCGCCATGCTCACCAACTGCGTCGACATAGGCATTCACACAGTAGAAGCTTTAGAAGGCCATACGCAGAGATTCTGGCCCAGAAGTGTGACCAGACAATGGACAGATCAGATGATGACCACAGCATCTCTGACCACAGTTCAGTACATGGTCACCATCTATCAGACAGTGACAGTGCCTCTGAATGTCTCTCTCCCTCTGGCTACACGGAGCGTTACAGCCCTGAGCCACAAGTTAGAAACTTAAGGCACAAGAGCTCTAGAGTTCGCTTCTCACAATTCTAGACAGCAACACAGTCCACCCCTGTACTGACAGTAAGACAGATACCAGTGCCTTACTTTTCCTGCAGTTACATAGATACACTTGGGTTTGTTAGCAACAGTAGCAACCTCAGTTATTCTAAACTCAGTAATAGCCAGACAGCCTGCTATTAGTTGAGGAAAGCCTAAATTCTGATTCAGCTCAGACACCACTGTCCTACTTTGCAAGTACAATTGGATCAACTCCTTGGTAGTATTTTGTCAATAGGATCACTTTGCAAAACACTAGCTTAGGACACTTGATTAGGTACTTTCAGAAGTAGTCATACACATGTCCTCACCCACCACATGTTTAGGACATAGTGCCAAACAAACAATGATACAGCCATTAGGACTTTGGGATTTTTGGAAATATGATGACATCCTTCTGCAGCTACACTTGCTTGAAGGACAAAATTGTAAAGTCTGCCAAGATCAGACTGAGTACTACATTGAGTAGTCAGTATTGTCATCAGATCCAATGAGTGAAACAACAAACACTCTTGGACACTCCAGAATTGGCTTTATCATTTTAGGTGCCACTCTCTCTGCATCTCACCTTAACAAAGTTACACCACTAACATTCCTGTTCTCACTAACCCAAAGAGTAATGAGAAACCCAGGTTATGTTATTTAGGACTATGCCTTTGTTGTTGTCTATCATGCTTTTGTTTTGTAATTCTGACTGTTCTTGCTTAGCCAAGATAGATAGTGTTAACCACTGCCCAGATGTTACAAACTTGAATGAACTGACAAATGAACTCTTGAACTCAACTGTGGACCATACAGTACATGTATGTTTGTGCTCCCAGGATCACACATCAGGTGCAATCCTAGGACCAAAGGGGGGATGTTGGGACTACACGTGGACCATAGTTTACCACATGTTTCAAGACTCCAAGAAACCTGAGCCCTGGGGGTTCGCACCCAAAGTGTGAAGCTCCACCCATGGATCCAGGTTATCAAAACTAGAGATTCCCCTCTTATCTCTCTCTTTTTTTCTCCACAAGCTGCAGCAGGAGCAGCTCCTTGCTCTCTTTCACACCATCTCTGCTCTCTTGTGTGGCCTGCTCACAGCAGACACACACAGTCTTCTTTACGGCAGAAGACGCGAGAGCCTGCCTAAGACTCAGAAACTAAGTTTCCTTGTGCCAGCAGCTAACACACAAGTCTGCTGGCCAGTTTAACAAGTACAGGAGCCGCGAAATGGAGTTAGCTTGCCGCTAACTCTACACCAAGGAGTGACCTGGGCCCTCTGCACGACTGGAGTGCTGTCTGCCCAGCAACGACTGCATCTTTCAGCTTCAGAGCCAAAGCCTTCTCAGCCTGACTCACCCACGGATTCACCGGCTACAAAGCAGGACACCACAAAGCATCTCTTACTTCATGGACTGGTAACAACTGGGCATAGCCTAGCAACACAGTGAAGCATAGTACGGCTAAGCAAGAATGTTTAACTCAAACAATGTACTGTACGTGTATTGATTTGGTTAAGGTTATACATTGAACTGTTGTTGTGATGTCCTTGTTGCCTATAGTCAGGTTACTGCATAGCCACACCGCTAGGTTAATGTTAGTATGCTTAACACATGTTACATCCAGTAACTAGGCCTTGCATGCAACTAACCTCGTTTTGACCTGGCACCTTTAGCATACACCAATTGGCCTTGAATAGAGAACCACACAGTTAAGAGGTTAAAACCTAGTTTGGCAAACTTTGGTTCAGGCAGCACATGTGGTTCAAGACACCACATGGTCTGGCCTTTTATCCCTGTAGTTCCCTTTATCAGCCAAAGTGTCGGCATGCCATGTGCTCAGTCACCAGGTGACTGCAGCCATCTTGCTATTGTCTTCCCTACACACACACACACACACACACACACACACACACACACTCACACATTCACACTTGTATATAGGTACACTTAGCTAGATTAGTATTGTGTGTTGCTTTTACCCTTTTGTTAAATAAATGCTTTTGGATATACCTGTTGTCTGTTTTAATGTTGCACAAGAATGAGTTTTGCCAACCTCTGCTCTGTAAAGAACTCCAAATCCTTCAACCTTTACTAGCTATTGATATGGTGATTTTGTTTATAGTTATTAAATTAATTATTAATCAAAGTCCCAAATTCATAGATTAGTACACTTTGAGACTGAATTGGCTATCTTTTTCCCTGAGTCCAGGGTGGTGCCCCGTTATTATTAATTCTTATTAATAATTTTATTGATTTTAATAATTAACAATTATCTTTGATAATCATTAATTATTGCTGATAGCCAAACTTGTAGCCACGGCCCAACATAGGGATGCACCGATCCGATTTTTTCAGTCCTGATACCAATACCTGGGCTTTGGGTATGGGCCAATACTGAGTACTGATCCAATACCAGTTTTTAATTAATAAGCTGTTTGCCTGACTGTGTGGAAGAGACTGGGATAATTTTTTTATGTGTAAGGCAACATCAGACTCGACTTAAACATTGCTTTCCTAACTCTGTAAAACAAAATGTAACAAATAAATACATAAATAATATCTATGTATTTATTTGTTTATTTGTTTAGATTTTAAAATATAATCATGAATTCATGAGTGAGTGATTCAAGTCATTTGTTCACAGGAGGAATGGGGTGTTTTCAAGACAGCAAATAAACAGCTGATTAGGGTTGCTAGCATTTAGCTACAATGATTTAACAACATTGGTCTTGAACATACATCATACATTGATATTATATTCATAAGAGAACATTTAACATTTTGTGTGCACACACGCTCACACACACATAATGTTACTGTTTTTATTTATTATTTATTTATTTTTATTTATTGAGACTTGGCCAAGGAGAAATTTAAACTTTATCAGTACAGTTGTCTGTGCTCGATGCCATCTCAACTCTGACGATTTGGTCCCAGGTGGTCACTCTTTAAACCCCTGCAGATCATACCATAAATACTATACGCCCAGAAATGGTCAAACTCAATGCATCTACTGTATGCAAAGCCTAACCTATTGGCTCATTAGTTTCTAAACAGGGACATTTGTTTACTTATGTTAGTTCAGTCACGTTACATGGAGCTTCAGGTCACCATCAGCACATTCTGGTCTGGAGACGCTGTTGTCTGAATATACCAATGGAATCTGAGCAATCACCTATCTGTGGTGTCTGGGGAGTCTCGGGGCCATCTCCCCTGAGCTGGGTTACCGTGACAACGTCGGTTCACTCTTTATCAGAATGGCTCTTGCTTTCCCCAAACATCTGCAGACAACTGCTGTGCGCCTCAAGGAGAGGAGACAGTGTCTGTTCTGGCTTTCTACGATGCTTTCAAATAAAGCCAGTCAGACTTCCAACATGCACATTTATCTTTTACCGTCAGATGATTTTGCTTGTAGGCCTCTCGTACAGATGAGATGAATGGAAGTTTGAACATGTTATGTCAATGTGTATCTGTGGCAGCCTTGTTAAGTTCAAATCAAAGTGCTTAATGTAAGTTAAAGAAATTATTCATATGAATTCAAAGTATCAAGACAACAAAACAGGAATAAAGATAATCAACAAACATGCGTGCGGTTGAAAAACTGTTTGCGGCGTCTCTTTCCTTTGTCGCACTTGGTTCCATTAACCTCATGCTGCACCGCACGTACACTATGTCTTGGCTGGTATCAGTCTCAGCCAATCAGCTACGGCCAAACTATTCTTAAAAAAACAAACAAAAAAAACGTCTCCAACAGTGTCTCTCTCTGTAAGATTTACTGTTGTCTAAACTGTGACCATGAGGCCCACGTCTGACCCAGTATCACCCAATTAGTAACCCCTAAAGTTAGAATTTTCCATAACACTGATAAGTGAATGTCTCTGTTTCTGCAGTAATGATGTGTTCATGACTCTCAGCACTTTATTTCCTCTGTGTACTTGAGTGAAATCTGCAGAGGAAACAGACTTGATACCAAAAGTCTGTGCAGGTGTGTGAGCTTGGAGCTCAGTGTGTTCACTCCAACACGTTAACATGAGAGCTGAAAGGAAGCAGGCTACGCTGCACAGCTGTTCCACTTCTGGTCTGAACAGGACTGAAGTCCCTGCTGCTCTTTATACTGGATGTGCTGCATCACTGACTGACAGCTGATGAAGTGAGTCTCACTAAACACTGATTTATGACCTCTGTTGTTTCTTCTTCTCTCATCAGATGGAAGGGGTCTCTGTTTGACTCAGTCTGAGTGAACATCCAGGAGTGAGTGTTAAGAGAGGATCAGCTGGATCCTGATGATCCATCTAGACCGGAGTCTGGATCTGGATTTTGTCATCTTCACTTAAGTCTCTTAACTGACTACAAACTGAACAGTTATCTCTGGATTTTGTCAGCACTTTCAAATATGTTATACATGAGCTGTTTGATGCAGAAAAGATTAAAAACAGGTGTTATAAGTCAGACTCTGACCCTGAGCCCATATTTATCAAGCGTCTCAGAATCACACTGAGAGTTAACGAGGACTAAAACTAATTAATGAAGCAGAAGAGAATTTACTGTGACTCAGCAGGAGAAGGATTACTCCTGGGAGAGAGTGAGACATCGCTGTTTTACCACAGTCAGAGCAGAGGACATGGTTTCACAGCCTGTAATAGTGCTGCATCTTGCACATATTGCACAGACACATGTTGCAAACCCTCTCCATGAAGAACATCTTCTCTTCCACTGTCCAATTCCTCTTTCAACTACTCCCCAAGTTAACTTGTGTTCTCTACATGAAGGTAAATACAGCGTAACAATAGAAACATATATTGTTCAGGTGCATCCTCCTCTCTCAAATATCAGGCTGTAGCTCTGCTGTTATTTGAAGGAGCCTCAATAAAAAATAAGCCTATAAAATATTTTAGCTGTTGTAATGAAGCTGAGATATCCTTCATTCTGCAGCTGACATGATTGTGATGAAATAAAAGTTTTAGTGGGCTGTAACTGAGGACCCTCGTCATGCTCATTATCTTTACGACGTGCATTAAGCCAGATCAAAGTTTGATTCATGACTTCCATTATTGTCGCTTCTGACAGAATCGTCACTGTTGCACGGCTGCATTTTTCCCGTTATGATAAAGTGTAACATTGTGAGGACGTTCTGTATTTATTTAAATGATGTTCTATACTTACTTGTAGGTGAGATCATGTGATCCAGCTGTGTGATCCAGCTCTATCCAATCATATCCTTTACATCTTGTTTCCGACATTAGTGCAGCATGTTGCATGTATTGTACAACACTGCACACAGTGATAATGATGCAAAGGGACTGTGGACACAACTTCATTAAAAACATGAAATGTATCTTCTCCACTGTCCAACTCATCTCCAGCTAAACCTCCTGTTGACTTATGTGTCCTTACAGCTCTTTGAAATATATCTCTGCCATCAGCAGTTTAAAGTTAATGAATCATTAAATCAATAAAGCCTCGATTTGCATGAATGCAGCTTGTTTTTCTATAAGTTGACACTGAGTGGTGGGAAATGAATTAGTGCTGATTATCAGCACAGATAAATATGGGTCCTGGTCTTTGCTGTCAGGGCTCTGGATCAACCTGTTTGAGGAGCTCAGTCTGATAAGTCATTATCTTCCTTTAAATCACTTCTTCAAACTCATTTTATCCACTGATCTACTGATTATTGTTGTTTTATATGCTGTACATCTTAAATGTGAATCGAATGTGTGTTTTACTGGTTTATTTTCTTCCTGTATGTGTGTGTTAGTTTTGTGTAAAACATTGTGTAACGTTGGTTTTGAGAAGTTTTGTAGACTTGTGAAGGGAGGGTGGTGGGATGATGGTGGGAAACAAAGACCAAATTTTAATAAACATCTGTGGAAATAAATGAACTTGCAGTGTTTTTATTCTGTGTCAAGCTTCAGCTTCATGTATAACATCTATTTTTATTGTAGTTATTTTTTCTGTCTTTGTGTATAAATGAACTATATTTCATTGAATCTGTGTTCTTTGTTTTGTTTCTGTGGATCTGTTAGATGTTTTTGTCGAACCACTGGACCACCAGGACGCCATCTGAGTTTATGGTTACATTTTATTTTAAAGCTCCATTATTCTTATCATTTCTCATTAATTTCTTCAGAGTTTCCAGGAAAGAATTGTCTGTGTAATTTGGTCTATTTATAGATTTCCATTTCCACCTGAGTTCATATTTATTCATCAGTCATTTATTATTGGAAACTTTATTCTCATATATGTTGAATTGTATGTTTTTCTGCAGATGAAACATGTTTGCATGTTTGTCTAACCTGCTGTGAACTGATTTAAAGACTTAAGCTTATGCTAGCTTAGCAACTGGAATTCATTCATTGGAAGTGAACCAACTGAACACTGTCTTTATTTAACCTATAAATTAATGCTGAAGTACTTGGTTCTTTCCAGGAAATTTACTAACTTTAGATTGTCTGTGTTTTCTTTATTCCTTCACTTTATTACTGAAATCAGGTGAAATATACAAACAAGGAAACAGCGCCACCAAGTGACTATACAAGAAAACAGCAATCCATACAGACTGAACACACACAACAAGGAGAAATAAATACATTTTAAAACATGTGAGGAGAGGAGAGTAAATCTAGTTAGAGATGTCTCTATTCATCATTTTGTCTATCAAATGTCAAAAAATAGAGAAAACTTAAGATTAAGAGGGAAATTGGTTTGCAGTGTTTGTCCAAAACTTAACAAACACAATAAAAGAAACACACACACTAAGAAGAAAACAGCAATCCATACAGACTTAAACCTGCAGTGGAACTTCTGTCTCCCCCTTCTGGCAGTGAGAGTAAATGGTTACCTGGATGTAACTCCGGCTCTAACCCTCTATATAGGGCCGGCTGTGGTCTGTAGCACCTCACGCTACGCCTCCTTCAGCTCGGGGCTTTTCTCCTCTTATTTAACCTTTAAGGTTCAGCCAGCGGTGGATAGGTGTAGAGGGCTTTCATGACCAGAAGTAACCTCTTGCTGTGTTCTCATCTGGAACACAGTTGTGATGGTTCTTTATCCCTTTCATGCGTGAATTATTAAATCACAGAGTAATAATTTTTTTTTTGTTTGTTTTTACTCTTAAACAAGTGAAAAATTATGGCAATAACCTTTTTTTTTTTTTTTTTTTTAGATATATTGGAGTTAGACATTTATCTGCTGTAGTTGACACATGTCATGCATCAACAGTATAAAAAGTGATTCATGGAAATCAATATAGGTCCAAAAAACATGTTTTTTTTAAGATACACATTTATACACTATCAACCATTAAAACTACATAAACACAATATACACATTTATACACTATCAACCATTAAACTACATAAACACAATATACACATTTATACACTATCAACCATTAAACTACATAAACACAATATACTTTTATACACTATCAACCATTAAACTACATAAACACAATAAAACAGTGATGTAATCAAAAGATCTTCACATGCTGCATGTTGTTGTGTTTTTATCTTAGTGTTGTATTTAGTGTCAGAACGTGCAGAAATGTAGATTTGCTTGGTTGTTAAAGAAAGTGTCACGTATCATGAGATGACACACAGATCTCTGACATGTGAGCTGCGACTCCTTGAAAGAAACTGCAGCAGGTGGAACAGGTCGGTCCCGTCTGCTGACTCACCTGAGAGGCGTCGACTGAAACAGCCTCACCTTCACCTGCTAGACGACGCTCTGCTAACACACACAGAAACACACAGAAACACACAGAAACACAGAGCACAGCAGCAGCGATGGATAAATTTGCACAAATGGTCGGAGAGAAAGTGGGTGAGTAGAGAAAAGAAATTTGTATTTTCATTTGCATGTTGGATCAGTGGTGTCAGGTGGAAACCTTGTATCTCTAACATATCTGAAAAGTTTTCAGGAAAACTGACAAAAATATCCAAAAGAAAGACAGAAAGATTTTGAGGTTTTATGAGCTGAAGATGATGAAAATTGTCTTAATACATTCATGAGTGTGTGATTTTTTTTTTTTAACTTAATCAGAACTGGAGATACAAGGTCTTCACTAAATGTTCTTAGTTTTATAGGATCATTCTGCTGATTTTCTATGTTTTTCTTCATGTTTGGATCCAAACCAACAATGTACTGATCTACTAACAAGTATTGTGTGTGTATCAAAGCCTGATATATCTTATTCCTCTGTGCTGTAGACCTCCGTTGTCCAAAAACTATTAAAAACACGTCTGTAAACAGAACCGTGTTCCTGCATTTGTTTTTTGTAATGAAACATCTACTGATGCTAAGCTACGGCACGTTGTCAGTGATGTTTCCTGAGGTCATCGGGTGTTTTGGGTCTTTTGAACATTAGACACCCAGCTGAGGTTGATCAAACCTCAGCTTGTGCTCTAGCTGTACTCTCTCACAGATCCGCTCTCTTCACCCAGAGGCACCTGGAGGCTTTCTCAGTAGCCTCCAAGTTGTTGTAGATGGCACTCCTCCTCTTCCTCCTCCTCCTCCTCCTCCTCTGTAATGATGAGTGCAGTGTAAATCCTACAGAGGGTCACTGACTCGGCCCTCATATTTATGCCTCTTGCACTTGAATGCCTCCTCCACCAGGACTAGATGGGAGAGACAGAAAACAGACAGAAACTTCACCAGTGAGACTAAACTGAGGTTGAACTGTAGAGCAGTTTATGGCCTTCCATTGGTTGATTCTGCTGCCAATCAAACGTGTCTGTGCTCCTATTGGCTAGTTTTACTGCCTCTGTTCTTTTCTCCTGTGTGCTCATTTTTCTCTCTTGGGCAGTTTACCCAAGTGGGGAGCTGCCTTCGTCCTGCTCAGCCAGTCAGAGCCGAGAAGCCCCACCCCGCTGTGATGGGATGGTGTTTATATCAAACAGCCCCCTGCACTCTAACATGGAGCTGAGCAGCTCGCCGTTCGCTTGTTTGTTCAAAGTTTATTTATATTAAACATGTCACGTGTCCAAACAACTTCACACTCGACAGTGCACATCCTTGGGCTCTCAGCGGTACAACCACCGAGTGTGGAGTCGATCGGACGAACAGTTGTCGAGATACTTGAAGGACAAACACACACACAGATTCCTTCCTTTATAGTTAGATAAATAAGGATATTTATACCTATGAAAACAATTAAATTTGCTATAAAAATGTACCGACACTGCTATAATACAAATAATTAGGCTTAAAATGACAGAAGTGTACTGTTATAAATTTAATTACATAATTTATGTAAATTTGATGTAATAAAATGATATATCACCAATAAAACATTTGATTTACCTTTTAAAAAATGTCAAAAGACTATTGTAAAACTGGTAATCAGGTTTATAATATTATCAATGTACTTCATTTAAGATCAGATTAAGTGTAATAAAAGTTACACATTTTTCATGTTATTTTACATTTGACATGTAAATTCACTGCCTATTATTGTAGTTTTATTGACATTTACATGTATTTTTGAAATACAGAAAAAATCTGTAAAATAAAGATTTTTTTTTTTTTTACAGTGCAGAACAAACTTCATAATGAATTTTTTAATAAATTTTTAATAAATGAAAAAGTGTCGGACTGATGACTAGAATCACTTTTATATTGTCGTCCAGTATTTGCTCACAATCATCACATAAAAACATCTTTTCATCTCTGCCGGGAGACGTCAGCTGACTGGAAAATTAAAAAAATTAAAACTAAATTTACATTTCTTAAATAATTCTTATCTTTGCCGTGAGATAAATCCACCCGTCTGCTGCTCTGGGTCGGATAAATCAAACAGACCATGTGGCTGACAGTGTGCTGTTTGTTCTGCAGGAGACATGGTGGAGGACGTGGTGACAAACGCTCTGGGCGGAGGAGACAAGGATGAAAAGGAGAAGGATGGAGGAGGAGGAGGAGGATTCCTCTCGTTCTTCGGCGGCAACAAGAAGGAGAAGGAGGACAACGGAGGACTCTTCTCATTTGGAGATGACAAGAAGAAAGAAGAGGAGAAGGGAGGGTTCTTCTCAAAGTTCCTCGACAAAGACGACGACAGCAAGGGGACGCCAAAGAAGGCGGGGTTTGCAGGTCTGTTCAGTGAGCAGGAAGGAGATAGCGCCGCCGGGGGGGTCGACGCAGGAAGTGAAGAAAGTGGAGGAAATAAAGGTCAAACTGTAGCACTCAGTGACAGAGGTACGTATGTTCAAACACTAACCAGTCCTCCACATGAACCTCCAGATACATCGTTTGATCATGTGACTCCAGAACGACACAGAGTAATACCACTTTCTACCTCAAGAGGCGATAGTGAGTCACTGTTTACTGTTTACAGTGAATCTGTGCTGCGATGTTGTCAAGATATCAAAATGCTTCGGAGACATGAGAGCCAGCAGTGAATCAGCAAAGAGCTGCAGGTCAGTTCATGGATCATGTTCTCATGACCACATGTTGACCGGCCGTCATCATCTCAGGAGTCGGGCTGCTAGCAGCTGAGATGAGCAGCTGGTCTCACCCGGCCAGCGGCTCCCAAACATCTCCCAACACATCCCAGCAGGTTTACAGACTGGAGTTACTGGGATAAACTGGCCACATGTTGGAATCAACATGTTACTTTCTCTCTTGAAATTATATTAAAACTTGATAAAGTGACTTAATAATGGTCCTAGATCAAAAATTAAAACAGTTTTCAGCCTGGCTCAAAATCTCCACCATTGCTGCTGCTGCTGGCTGGAGGCAGCGCTGCTTCTTCTTCTTCTCATGTTGGACGCTTCTGTGACTCACTATCGCCTCTATAACAATAATAACCACAGGGTTACTGTTAGGGGTCGATCGTACTATACAATGCAATACAAACTACTTTATTAATCCCACTAGGGGCAGTTTATTTGGAGCACAAACAAACAAATACATAATTAATACAACATACAGCACACAAAAGGAATAAAACTCAAACACCAGAGAGCTGTACGTAGAATAAAAGAACTTTCAATAAGATCAATAAATGAGCTTGATCCACACAGTAAAAAAGATCCGATCAAACATCTACCAACATGTAGAACATTTAGTAGTCGCATCACAGAGAAAATCAATGATTTAGTTTAACAAGCAGCTGAAACATCATGACGCCTTTATGGCAGCACTAGAATACGCTCAGACACTGCCGTTCAGGCTGTTTCATTTCATTCATTCATTTGTTCCGTTCGTGTCGATGCAAAGCTCCAGAAAAAGATGAGAACAAAACCTCACATCACCTGCTGCTGACTCAAAACTGAGATAAACAATAGAAACAGATGATCTGTCAACTCCAGTTACTCAACAATCATTATTTACAATTATAATGAGAAAAAAGATACAGACACAATAATTTACTATCAACTAAGAAAAGCTGTTGTCTGTCAGCTTCATGTCATCTAATTATTCTTTCTCTTTCCTTTTTATTGAACTGAAAAATATGTGAACAACCTTTAAATCATCTCCAAAGAATTCCACAGTTTGATGCCACAAACTGAGATACACACCTGCTTTAAAGTAGTTTAAAATTAAATTTCCTTCTATGGTCGTCGTCCTCAGAGCTAAAAACACACTCACATAACTTACAATGTCTGTAACTCAACCAGATCTTTAAGTTTCATTAGTCCTGACTTGCTAATAGTCTGTTGATGTGTTCTCTTTGTAGCATTCATTCATTCATTCATTCATTCATTCATTCATTTCCCTTTTCCAAATTTGTGTAGCTGAATGTGGAAATCTCTCTGAGTTGATTGGAAGGTGATTCAGATCACCTGTTGTGCCGGGTGACTGGATCCTAAATATTAACTGGGAAAAGCTGGGTTCATTCTCCTCTCGGCCAATCAGGGTGTGACGATGACCTTTATCTGGGGTTTAAGAGAGGAGAGAAACTGCACACTGGGTCCACTCTGATCTTTCATCGACTTACTGCAGACCCCATTTAATCAGAGATTGTGAGCCACAAACTCTGGTCTGTTCAGGCCCTTTTGAGTCTTCATTGCTGTCCTTTGCATTTCTGATTGAAGGTAACTTTGGAGCCCAACTTGAGAGAATATTAACAAAATAAACCTTTCAACCAAGAATACCACTAACCAGATCTTAGTGCTATTCATGCAAGAGTTCTGCTTGCATAACGATAGCCTAACGCCTGCAGGCTTTATTTTCTTTATTTGGTCATTTTCATAAAAAATCATCCTTTTTGAACACTTATTGAAGAGGCATTTGTTTATTATTAGAGACATTTTTAATTGTGAAGGCACTTGTGAGGACGTTTATTTTTTTTTTTTTTGTATTTATTAACTGAATACACCTTATGTGTAATTCTTACTGCTGTTTTCTGTAATATAAATAGTGGCTTTATGTTGCTGTAGTTACACTTTTTAAAAAAACGCCCGACTTGTGGTTAGAAACAGGAAATGAACAGCGGTCTCCTGTGGCAAAGTTCACTGTTGGTTACTGCTTCCATCCACCCCGAGAATAAGTTAAATTAAATCACTATGAATCCTTAAAACATTGTTTCCTCCCTCATTAAAATCCAGAATCTGTAAATGTTGATGTCTAAAGTTTTCCTGCTGGACACCAGATGTTTCCTCCTTCACTGTAAAGTCCATTCTCAGTGTTTGTGCTCTGGAGGCTTCAAGTTTTTACATCACATTGTGTGAGTTGAATACTGGACCATGATTGGCTCCAAAGCTGTGATGTCAAAGATCCTGTACATCCAGGTGTTAAACCGAGATTTAAGGTATAATATGTAACTTTCCTGCATTAAAATGTCTAAAAACAACTAGATCTCTATTATATATTCCGTTGAGTTGTGTACTTGCATTATCCCAAATGTTTCCAACCATTTTCAAACCCAGAGAAATCTGCAATTTAAATCAAGATCATAACATAACAGCCTCTACCAAAGAGTATACATGTACAAGATGATGATGACCAGAAACTGTCAAATATGGACTTTTATCCAGTTCTAAGCCACATTTTTACGAAACACTTTTCTGATCTCTGATACAACATATAACATTTAAATGATATATCAGTTGATTTAGAGTCGTCTTACAAACCATTAACTGGTTCATTTAGTTACTTTGTCATCATGTTTTCTCTGTTATGAAGGAAATTCTGGCTGCAGATATAAGCTTGTTCAGTTTGAACTGATTCCTGCAGTAATTTGTCTCTTTTCTTCTGTCTCAGATCTGCTGGACGATCTGTTCGATGTGGCTGAAGGAACATCAAAAGGGAAGTAAGACAACCAGCCATCATCAGCCTCACCTCTGGTCCTCCTTTGTGACTTGTCTGTAACCTCGTCTGTGCCTACAGCCGGCTGATGAAAGCCCTTGCATTTGCAGTATTATCATTATTATGAACCAGGTGTCAATGGCGGCTTTCCCGCCATGCATTCAGATCAGCGGAGCTGATGCAACAGACTCACTCTTCATTCACTTGTGTGTGAAACGGTTTCTATTTTAAAAGCTTACTGACTTTTTACTGGTGAAGCTTTTATTGCAGGTACAGTAAGTGTCTCTCCTGTGCTGCGCCGTGTGCAGGGAGGACTCCTCGCGCGCACGCATGTGTGTGTGTGTGTGCGCGCTGCACACAGCGGAGCAGACGAGAGACAGTGAACCAGTTGAAGTACTCGAGTTGATGACAATTACACTTGTTACGTTACTGTAAGTGCAATAAAAGCTTTGCCAGTAAAAGTAATTTATTAATGTTATCTGCACAAAAGAACAACACACCTGCAATTAATGTTTATCGCCACATGGTGCCACCAAAAAGAACAAACAAGATCTTCAAGGTTATTGTTTTAATATGCCTCCTTCACAAAGTGACAGGATGCATTCAGATGGAAAGGAAAACTGTAGTTATGTCAAGTATGGGGTACCTCAAGGATCAGTTTTGGGAGCGTTTTTTTATTATTGTTATTATTTTTATTCTCTTTCCATATGCTCCCATTGGATCATATTATTGGTATACATGGTGTTTCTTTTCACTGTTATGCTGATGACACACAGCTATATGTCCTCGTTAAGCCCACTGACCTCGGCATGCTGAGTGCCGAGTATATGTGAGAAACTGGATGTCAAAGAATTTTTCTTAGTTGAACTCAACCAAAACAGAAATTCATGTAATTGGCTCCAGCATTACAAACATTCAAATACTGCCATCTACTGGGTTCCTGCCTGAATATATTCAGCCTGTTGCAACAAATCCTGACGTCTTGATTGACTAGAATTAAAATATTTAGCATATTATTATTATTATTATTATTATTATTATTATTATTGTTACACACTGATTGCATCGGTCTGTTAGCTTAGCGTAGCAGATCCATTCACCCTGTATGTTACATCGTGCTCCCTGCTGTGCTCGCTTTTTCAGGGTTAACACACTTATTATATAACAAAATAATATTGTTATCGTTGTTGTTGTTATTATTATTATTATTATTATTGCTGTTGTTGTTGTGCCTGAGTGTTGAAATAAATTACATTTAATTGTGAAAAGCTAAAGATTTTGTGAAATATTTACTCATGTTCAGGTTGATATCGACCTCAGAACATGGTTAGCTTAGCTTAGCATAAAAGCAGGGGTAAACAGCTAGCCTGGCTCTGTACAAAGTTTAAAAAAATACACCCAACAACACCTTTTCAACTTCAGTGACAAACATGTTGTAACATTTTTCTTTAATCTAAACAGAAACGTAAAACTTTAAACTGATTCTTGAAGCTATGTATTTTGTTTGCAGATAATCATCTTCTTTTTTTATAATATTCTGACGTACCGGGTAGCCAATCAGTAGCAGTCAGTGCTTATTTATTTATTTATTTACAGTATAAAAGAAAGAACATGGTATTTTATGTTATAACATCACATCATCGAATCTGTAGATACACAATAATCTTTAATAAATCGACTGTGTAAATATCCTGAGAGCAACAAATTCATCTACAAATATCACCTTTACGATCCAAAACAACACACAATCAGAGCTGAATCAGGCTTTATAACAACCCTCTGGACTGGGTCTGATCTGGATCCTGTCGGGACCAGCAGGGTCTGGATGTTAGTGGTCTGATCTGGATCCTGTCGGGACCAGCAGGGTCTGGATGTTAGTGGTCTGATCCGGATCCTGTCAGGACCAGTAGGGTCTGAATGTTAGTGGTCTGATCCGGATCCTGTCAGGACCAGTAGGGTCTGAATGTTAGTGGTCTGATCCGGATCCTGTCAGGACCAGCAGGGTCTGAATGTTAGTGGTCTGATCCGGATCCTGTCAGGACCAGTAGGGTCTGAATGTTAGTGGTCTGATCCGGATCCTGTGGGAACCAGCAGGGTCTGGATATTAGTGGTCTACAGTGTGTCGGGGGGGAACTGAAGGTCCAGCAGCGTGAAGTCCTGAGTGACAGGGACGCTGTTCTCATCGCACAGGAAGTGGCTCCGCACCGTGATGATGAAGGTTTTTCTCGGGAGGCAGAGGAGGGTCTGGATCCTCTCTGCTGCCACCTGGATGAGCTTCACCTGCGAGCCCGGAGCTGACAGAGACAAGTATTAATACTACTAGTACTAGTACCACTACTACTAGTACCACTAGTACTAGTACCACTACTACTACTACTACTACTTCTACTGCTACTTCTACTGCTACTACTACTACTGCTGCTACTTCTACTTCTTCTACTACTAATACTACCTCTAGTTTACTTCTAGTTTAACTACTTTTAGTTTCTAGTTTAATAACTAATAATGTAGTTTGATAACTGTAATAATGTAGTTTAATAATGTAGTTTAATAACTGTAATAATGTAGTTTAATAATGTAATTTAATAACTGTAATAATGTAGTTTAATAATGTAGTTTAATAACTGTAATAATGTAGTTTAATAATGTAGTTTAATAACTGTAATAATGTAGTTTAATAATGTAGTTTAATAACTGTAATAATGTAGTTTAATAATGTAGTTTAATAACTAATAATGTAGTTTAATAACTGTAATAATGTAGTTTAATAATGTAGTTTAATAACTGTAATAATGTAGTTTAATAACTGTAATAATGTAGTTTAATAATGTAGTTTAATAACTAATAATGTAGTTTAATAACTGTAATAATGTAGTTTAATAATGTAGTTTAATAACTGTAATAATGTAGTTTAATAACTGTAATAATGTAGTTTAATAACTGTAATAATGTAGTTTAATAATGTAGTTTAATAACTGTAATAATGTAGTTTAATAACTGTAATAATGTAGTTTAATAATGTAGTTTAATAACTGTAATAATGTAGTTTAATAACTGTAATAATGTAGTTTAATAACTAATAATGTAGTTTGATGACTGTAATAATGTAGTTTAATAACTGTAATAATGTAGTTTGATGATGTAGTTTAATAACTGTAATAATGTAGTTTAATAATGTAGTTTAATAACTGTAATAATGTAGTTTAATAATGTAATTTAATAACTGTAATAATGTAGTTTAATAATGTAGTTTAATAACTGTAATAATGTAGTTTAATAATGTAGTTTAATAACTAATAATGTAGTTTAATAACTGTAATAATGTAGTTTAATAATGTAGTTTAATAACTGTAATAATGTAGTTTAATAACTGTAATGATGTAGTTTAATAATGTAGTTTAATAACTGTAATAATGTAGTTTAATAATGTAGTTTAATAACTAATAATGTAGTTTAATTACTGTAATAATGTAGTTTAATAACTAATAATGTAGTTTGATGACTGTAATAATGTAGTTTAATAACTAATAATGTAGTTTGATAATGTAGTTTAATAATGTAGTTTAATAACTGTAATAATGTAGTTTAATAACTAATAATGTAGTTTAATAACTAATAATGTAGTTTGATGACTGTAATAATGTAGTTTAATAATGTAGTTTGATAACTGTAATAATGTAGTTTAACAATGTAGTTTAATAACTGTAATAATGTAGTTTAATAATGTAGTTTAATAACTGTAATAATGTAGTTTAATAATGTAGTTTAATAACTGTAATAATGTAGTTTCATAACTAATAATGTAGTTTAATAATGTAGTTTGATAACTAATAATGTAGTTTAATAACTGTAATAATGTAGTTTAATAACTGTAATAATGTAGTTTAATAACTAATAATGTAGTTTGATGACTGTAATAATGTAGTTTAATAACTGTAATAATGTAGTTTGATGATGTAGTTTAATAACTGTAATAATGTAGTTTAATAATGTAGTTTAATAACTGTAATAATGTAGTTTAATAATGTAATTTAATAACTGTAATAATGTAGTTTAATAATGTAGTTTAATAACTGTAATAATGTAGTTTAATAATGTAGTTTAATAACTAATAATGTAGTTTAATAACTGTAATAATGTAGTTTAATAATGTAGTTTAATAACTGTAATAATGTAGTTTAATAACTGTAATGATGTAGTTTAATAATGTAGTTTAATAACTAATAATGTAGTTTAATTACTGTAATAATGTAGTTTAATAACTAATAATGTAGTTTGATGACTGTAATAATGTAGTTTAATAACTAATAATGTAGTTTGATAATGTAGTTTAATAATGTAGTTTAATAACTGTAATAATGTAGTTTAATAACTAATAATGTAGTTTAATAACTAATAATGTAGTTTGATGACTGTAATAATGTAGTTTAATAATGTAGTTTGATAACTGTAATAATGTAGTTTAACAATGTAGTTTAATAACTGTAATAATGTAGTTTAATAATGTAGTTTAATAACTGTAATAATGTAGTTTAATAATGTAGTTTAATAACTGTAATAATGTAGTTTCATAACTAATAATGTAGTTTAATAATGTAGTTTGATAACTAATAATGTAGTTTAATGATGTAGTTTGATAACTGTAATAATGTAGTTTAACGATGTAGTTTAATAACTGTAATAATGTAGTTTAATGATGTAGTTTGATAACTGTAATAATGTAGTTTAATGATGTAGTTTAATAACTGTAATAATGTAGTTTAATGATGTAGTTTGATAACTGTAATAATGTAGTTTAATGATGTAGTTTAATAACTGTAATAATGTATTTTAATGATGTAGTTTGATAACTGTAATAATGTAGTTTAATAATGTAGTTTAATAACTGTAATAATGTAGTTTAATGATGTAGTTTGATAACTGTAATAATGTAGTTTAATAATGTAGTTTAATAACTGTAATAATGTAGTTTAATGATGTAGTTTGATAACTGTAATAATGTAGTTTAATAATGTAGTTTAATAACTGTAATAATGTAGTTTAATAATGTAGTTTAATAACTGTAATAATGTAGTTTAATGATGTAGTTTAATAACTGTAATAATGTAGTTTATTGATGTAGTTTGATAACTGTAATAATGTAGTTTAATAATGTAGTTTGATAACTGTAATAATGTAGTTTAATGATGTAGTTTGATAACTGTAATAATGTAGTTTAATAATGTAGTTTAATAACTGTAATAATGTAGTTTAATAATGTAGTTTAATAACTGTAATAATGTAGTTTAATAATGTTGTTTAATAACTGTAATAATTTAGTTTAATAATGTAGTTTAATAACTGTAATAATGTAGTTTAATGATGTAGTTTGATAACTGTAATAATGTAGTTTAATAATGTAGTTTGATAACTGTAATAATGTAGTTTAATGATGTAGTTTGATAACTGTAATAATGTAGTTTAATAATGTAGTTTGATAACTGTAATAATGTAGTTTAATGATGTAGTTTGATAACTGTAATAATGTAGTTTAATGATGTAGTTTGATAACTGTAATAATGTAGTTTAATAATGTAGTTTGATAACTGTAATAATGTAGTTTAATGATGTAGTTTGATAACTGTAATAATGTAGTTTAATAATGTAGTTTAATAACTGTAATAATTTAGTTTAATAATGTAGTTTAATAACTGTAATAATGTAGTTTAATGATGTAGTTTGATAACTGTAATAATGTAGTTTAATGATGTAGTTTAATAACTGTAATAATGTAGTTTAATAATGTAGTTTAATAACTGTAATAATGTAGTTTAATGATGTAGTTTAATAACTGTAATAATGTAGTTTAATGATGTAGTTTAATAACTGTAATAATGTAGTTTAATGATGTAGTTTAATAACTGTAATAATGTATGTTCTGCTCTGTGGGTCATTGTTTACTAATTATTGATTACATGTTCTGCTCTGTGTGATGTTATTTATCAGCTTCAGTGTCTCACCTGAGCTCCGGTGGAGTTTATCTGGTGGAGCATTGAGGATGTTCTGCAGTGGAACAGGAGGAACCTGAACACACACCTGACTGCTGCCCCGCCCACTCACTGTCAGCACACCTGGCCTGAAACACACACACACACATATGTATTTTTAGGGTTAATCCATCTGTTCAAACTCTTTAAATTAATCGTAAGCCAAAGTGTAGCCCCGCCCACTAGCAAAGATCCAGCCACATGATTGGATAGATGGGATTGATCATAACGATGATGTCACAGCACCTGTAGTAGCGGCGTACGGCGGTGTGAGGCAGACACGGGTAACAGGGACCGTAGATGCCATTGGCGTCGGTATCAAGCTCAGCGGAGCAGCTGCCGCACCCGGTGTACGTGATGTCACCACTTAGCGCCACTACAATACCAGCCAGAGGCGTGCAGCTGTCCAGGACCTGCTGTGGTGCATTCTGGGAAGGCTGGGAGTCCTGGAACTGGAAGGCGATGACCTGGACTCTGAGCTCCACCTCACCTGGGACGGAGAGAGCAGGTCAGCTGATCAAAGTTATTATCACATGTACACAGCTGTAATATACTTTACTGTACTCCACTGTATTTTAATATACTTTAACAGTGTAATATACCATAAGAGTCTCTGCCTCACCGCTGTATTTCTGGGACAGCAGTGTGTCGAGGTCCAGCTCCAGACTGCTGCAGTTTCTGGTCCGGACGAGTGGCAGCAGCAGGAAGTCCTGCGCCCGGCGGTCTGCGGCGTCCAGAGGCCGGACGGAGCTCCAGGGGGTGGAGTGCAGCTCTGGTAGGTCAGAGGTCAAACCCTCCCTCACCAGGAGGAAACGGAGGTCCCAGACAGCCTCTGACGGAGACAATGACGTCACAAAGTTTAGTCATCATGTTGTTTATTTAAACGGGTTAGGGTTTACTCTTGTCTGTCTTAACACAGCGTGGAAATGTGTCTTAGTTGCAGTTACAGTTCCTTCTCATCACACTGACTCTGAAGATATTCTCTCTGAACGAGATGACACTGTAAGTGAAGCTGATATGAAGCTTCAGTCTCAGTTAGACAAACTGAGTTGGTCAGTATACTGACCCCGAAGATACTCGAATTTGATCTCCATGTATGGAAAGCAGGAACTGCTACATGCACACATGAACGCATCGGGATCGTATTAAACGCACAATATGTAATTTCAGCCGCTAGGGGTCTCAATCAAAACAATAACAAAAGATGGAGTGTGATGACGGTGTGAAGTAGCAAGGGATCATGGGAGTTGTTGTCTTCACTGTTAAACAACCAGCGTCTCCCAGTTAGGATTACTCTATTGTTAATGAATGAACTAATGTATATATCAGTTTTCTTTTTGTCTTTATTGTGTGTGTAAAAACAAGATATAATTATCCAACACTCTCAAAAATGCCCACCACACATTTGAAACCATTGTTAAACCATTAGCCAGAGTTGAATCACAAACCTTTGTAGGCAAAACAAGCTAGCAAGCACGACAACTGCATGTTAACCACATAAACATTATTCACCCGAGCAGTCTATTCAAAATACTCTCCTCCATTAGCTACCATTAGAATATTAATATGATCTTGAACATAATTTCGCCCTTTTACACAGCCTGTTCAAGGCAGGAATGCTGCGCCGTTATTCCACCTCAATGTTCTGTATCAAAGGTTTGACCACGGAGTGGGGGGGCATTGTTGTTCAGCCGTTAAGCCAGCAGGGGAGGGAGTCACACTGCCGGATCAACATCTGTGTAAAAAGGAGAGCCGGCATGGCGGGAATACACTCACTAGAATCCAACGCTGTTGTTGTTGTTGTTGTGCTAAACATCACGCCTCTGATTGCAGGCGTGCTATCTAAAATCACACCCGGGGGTGGCGTTATGCATAATGAGTGGTCGTCTGTACAGCAACACTGTTGGATCTCTGTGTAAAAGGGGCTGATGTCATCTGTACTGGGAGCTCTGATAGATAAATAGATTCATTCTCAGCTAAAGGAAAATAGAAGAATGTTGAAATAATTTTCCAGGACATTTTACTTTTTCTCTCATTTTCCATGTGTTTTCCATGACTGGGAAACTGTTTCCAGGTTTTCCAGGAAGCGTGGGAACCCTGAATATGCAGGTAAATTACTGCAGCCTAAAGTAGAAAACTATAAGCTGAATCACTTCTATACAGCAGAAAATGTGTAAATTAAGTAGAAAACTTGGATCAACAGCTATAAATGCAGTTTGTCCTGTGAGGAGGCCGTCTTACATCTTTTATGTTTTATTACCTGCTACAGGTGTCTGCAGGCTGTTGTATTGATGTCCTGTAGAGTTTGTTTACAATAATAAAGTAATATATATTATATATATATCCTTCGGAATCTGAATGTTGGAACGGTACTCGATGCCCAATCCTAGTGGGCGGGATCTCAGATTTGATTGGATAGTGGATGCGTGATGAAATGAAAGGTAATTAAGATAAATAATGAATGATGTATAAATATTTTGTTATTTTTGAATGTACAGTATATATGTTAACTTGTTGAAGGATGAGTTGAGGCTTTGTTATGATTATGAATAATGTTTATTTGTCGTTAACCTGCTCTGACCTGATAGGCCAGTTTGAACTGGGAAGGCGGGTTCTCGTGCTATATAACTGGGAGTGTAGTGGGAGGAAGGAGGAGAGCACCAAAGGTTCTCCTGTTATTCCAGCACACACCTGCCAGCTTACCTGCACCTCACCTGACAGCAGTCACAGTAATGGACTGAGACACACAGAGATGTGTGTGTGTGTGTGTGTGTGTGTGTGTGTGTGTGTGTGTGTGTGTGTTTGTGTGTGTGTGTGTGTGTGTGTGTGTGTGTGTGTGTGTGTGTGTGTGTGTGTGTGTGTACCTCTGTCTCTGTTAAAGCGAGGCAGCCAGTCAACAGCTGCTCCCCACAGCAGCAGCGCCCCCTGCTGGCCGTCCGGCTGCTCCACAGTCACAACAGCCTGAAGCTGGAGGGCCGACCTGCAGCGAGACTCCGCCTCCCCCCGCCACTCTGACACACATACACACGCACACACATTAATTACAGCTGATCTGCCAGTTTGTGTCATCACAGTCCTCCTCTACCTCTTCTTCATCATATCTTCATCTCTTCTTGCTGAAATCAAACTTCTTCTGTGGTGTTTTCAGGTTCTTCTCGTGTTATTTAAGGTGAGAATGTTGTTAGTCTCACTAACAGACGGCAGGTCTGATATTTAAATACTGAACACATTCATCAAACTTTTAACTGCTTCATTTTATGGGCTTAATAGGTTTAATCTGATCTTCAGCGTAACGTTTTCCTTCTGCAGCAGATAAACCAAAGTTTACTGTACTAAGTATAATAAATACCGCAGTGTAAGTATAATAAATACCACAGTGTAAGTATAATAAATACCGCAGTGTAAGTATAATAAATACCGCAGTGTAAGTATAATAAATACCGCAGTGTAAGTATAATAAATACTGCAGTGTAAGTATAATAAATACCGCAGTGTAAGTATAATAAATACCGCAGTGTAAGTATAATAAATACCACAGTGTAAGTATAATAAATACCGCAGTGTAAGTATAATAAATACCGCAGTGTAAGTATAATAAATACAGCAGTGTAAGTATAATAAATACTGCAGTGTAAGTATAATAAATACTGCAGTGTAAGTATAATAAATACTGCAGTATAAGTATAATAAATACTGCAGTGTAAGTATAATAAATACTGCAGTGTAAGTATAATAAATACAGCAGTGTAAGTATAATAAATACCGCAGTGTAAGTATAATAAATACCGCAGTGTAAGTATAATAAATACCGCAGTGTAAGTATAATAAATACAGCAGTGTAAGTATAATAAATACCGCAGTGTAAGTATAATAAATACAGCAGTGTAAGTATAATAAATACTGCAGTGTAAGTATAATAAATACAGCAGTGTAAGTATAATAAATACAGCAGTGTAAGTATAATAAATACTGCAGTGTAAGTATAATAAATACAGCAGTGTAAGTATAATAAATACTGCAGTGTAAGTATAATAAATACTGCAGTGTAAGTATAATAAATACAGCAGTGTAAGTATAATAAATACCGCAGTGTAAGTATAATAAAGACCGCAGTATAAGTATAATAAATACTGCAGTGTAAGTATAATAAATACAGCAGTGTAAGTATAATAAATACCGCAGTGTAAGTATAATAAATACAGCAGTGTAAGTATAATAAATACAGCAGTGTAAGTATTATAAATACTGAAGTGTAAGTATAATAAATACTGCAGTGTAAGTATAATAAATACCACAGTGTAAGTATAATAAATACCGCAGTGTAAGTATAATAAATACCACAGTGTAAGTATAATAAATACCGCAGTGTAAGTATAATAAATACCACAGTGTAAGTATAATAAATACCGCAGTGTAAGTATAATAAATACTGAAGTGTAAGTATAATAAATACTGCAGTGTAAGTATAATAAATACTGCAGTGTAAGTATAATAAATACTGAAGTGTAAGTATAATAAATACTGCAGTGTAAGTATAATAAATACTGCAGTGTAAGTATAATAAATACAGCAGTGTAAGTATAATAAATACTGAAGTGTAAGTATAATAAATACAGCAGTGTAAGTATAATAAATACCGAAGTGTAAGTATAATAAATACCGCAGTATAAGTATAATAAATACCACAGTGTAAGTATAATAAATACCGCAGTGTAAGTATAATAAATACTGAAGTGTAAGTAAAATAAATACTGCAGTGTAAGTATAATAAATACCGCAGTGTAAGTGTAATAAATACCGCAGTGTAAGTATAATAAATACCACAGTGTAAGTATAATAAATACCACAGTGTAAGTATAATAAATACCGCAGTGTAAGTATAATAAATACCGCAGTGTAATTATAATAAATACCGCAGTGTAAGTATAATAAATACTGAAGTGTAAATATAATAAATACCCCAGTATAAGTATAATAAATACCGCAGTGTAAGTATAATAAATACAGCAGTGTAAGTATAATAAATACCGCAGTGTAAGTATAATAAAGACCGCAGTATAAGTATAATAAATACTGCAGTGTAAGTATAATAAATACAGCAGTGTAAGTATAATAAATACTGAAGTGTAAGTATAATAAATACTGCAGTGTAAGTATAATAAATACAGCAGTGTAAGTATAATAAATACCGCAGTGTAAGTATAATAAATACAGCAGTGTAAGTATTATAAATACTGAAGTGTAAGTATAATAAATACTGCAGTGTAAGTATAATAAATACAGCAGTGTAAGTATAATAAATACCGCAGTGTAAGTATAATAAATACTGAAGTGTAAGTATAATAAATACTACAGTGTAAGTATAATAAATACCGCAGTGTAAGTATAATAAATACTGAAGTGTAAGTATAATAAATACTGCAGTGTAAGTATAATAAATACTGCAGTGTAAGTATAATAAATACTGAAGTGTAAGTATAATAAATACTGAAGTGTAAGTATAATAAATACAGCAGTGTAAGTATAATAAATACTGCAGTGTAAGTATAATAAATACAGCAGTGTAAGTATAATAAATACTGAAGTGTAAGTATAATAAATACAGCAGTGTAAGTATAATAAATACCGCAGTGTAAGTATAATAAATACCGCAGTGTAAGTATAATAAATACAGCAGTGTAAGTATAATAAATACTGAAGTGTAAGTATAATAAATACCGCAGTGTAAGTATAATAAATACTGCAGTGTAAGTATAATAAATACTGCAGTGTAAGTATAATAAATACTGAAGTGTAAGTATAATAAATACTACAGTGTAAGTATAATAAATACTGGAGTGTAAGTATAATAAATACTGAAGTGTAAGTATAATAAATACTGGAGTGTAAGTATAATAAATACTGCAGTGTAAGTATAATAAATACTGGAGTCTACTTAATGCACAGGACTGAAAACTGAAGTATAAACATTTTGTTTATTTGTGTTGTTTACAACATTTACCCTGTAGGATGTATTTCAGCACCACAGACAGCGATGTTAAGAACTCGCTTTGGGAAACGTGTGTGAGTTTAAGTGTGTTTGTAGAAACAGTCTTAACGGGGAACTGGACAGATGTACTAGCTGATGAAGCTCCGCCGTACCTGTGCAGGTGTGTGTGTGTTTGACACGCAGCAGTGCATGAACCAGCGTGTTGACTTGCAGTGACCTCAGGGTGGCGTAGGGGAGGCGGTTCAGTTCCTGAGGGGGGTGGTGGGGTAAGGACACCAGCAGGGGGCGCCGCTCACGAAGAAAGCCACACAGACAGCTGAGAGCGTGGGTATCCACCTGCTGAGGAGCTGCAGAGAGAGGGGGGGGGTTAACCAGAGGACAGGAGGAGGAGCAGCTGATTGGTCGGGTGTGGTTTACCTGTCGGGGAGGCGGAGCTGGTGATCTGTCCCAGGTTCAGCAGTTTGCTGCTGAAGGTTGACTGCAGCAGCGTCTCTCCTCTCCACCTGTCCTCGCTCACCTGTAGCTCTGATATAACAACACAAACACTTTAATACCATTTATTATCATATATTTACTTTACAGTACGCAGCTAATAACCTTTAAACATGAATCACATAGTAGTAAAACATACAGCACGGATCGGACAATATGTCACTAAGATCATTAACCTGATCTGTGGGTTGCAAATATTCCGTATATATACAGCGCATATATATGTGTATACATTAGCAATCATATTATCATATTAAACTGAACTGGTCAGCTGATTCTGAACCAACCTGTGATAAGCAGAACGTCTCCAGGACTAACGGTCACCGCCCAGAATGCCGCCCGCCGCCACAGCACCACCTTCATCTCAACAGCTGATTGGTCCGTCACCACGATGGACGCCAGAGGGACGAAGGTTCCCGCCGACGGCCCCAACTTCACCTTTAATCCGACAGATCAGACGTGATGCAGAAAGTATTTAAACGCTAGAAGAAGGAAAGTAAATATTAAAGTGGCTGCTGGGACGTTGAATCAGATGGATTCTCATGAAAGTTCAGACATTCATGTTCCTCAGAGGATCAATCGTCTGACTTCCCCCCAGCGCCACCATCAGGTTGACTTTTTAGTTCTTTATTGAAATATCTCAACAACTATTGGATGGATATGAAATTAGTTTCATGATCCCGTTAGGATGAACTGTAATAACTTTAATCCTCTGACTTCCCTCTAGCGCCACCATGAGTTTGTGGGTTTGCTGACGTTGTATTGAGCTCCACAGAGCTGTTAGCATGTTAGCTGCAGACTCTTTGTCTTGTTAAATTTTCCAATGATCAAAAGTGAAAACTGTTATTTATCCACAGTTATATCACAATAAGTTTGAGATTTCTACACTGGAACTGAACTCCACCTCACCTTGACCTCCTTCAGCTGACAGGGGTGGACCACCGCCACCAGGACCGAGTACCGCCCCCCGACTTTGTCACAGTGGACCAGCAGCGTGGGGGCCCCTCGGGGCCCGGTGGTGGCTTCAGTTCTGTATTCAGAGAGTCGAGCTTTTTTAAAGTCGGGTGATTTGGAGGGTGAGTCGTGCCGCTCCGCCTCCTGGGAGCAGAGCACGCCATCTGAGGTAGCCTGCAGGACGACACCCCCTTCCTCTACCTTCGGGGTGGGGCGGGACTGGCGGGACAGCTCGGTGGGGGTTCCAGGTGATGGGGTCGCAGGGCTGAACAGCTCCGGCGTGCTGGAGGAGACAAAGGGCGGGGTTTTCTCAGGGCTGGATGCTGATTGGACATCTTGTCTGCCTCTCAGGATTAACGCCTGACTCAAAGTCCATGTGGTGAGATACTGAGTCTGGACGGACAGATCCTGGTGTTTAGGGCAACGTGGAGGTTCAGGTTCTGGTTGAGCTGCAGGGAAACAGCCGTCTAGATACTCATGAACTGAAGCCGAACACTGATTCTCCTTCTCAGAGTTAAATGTGCCGCCTGATGTTGCTCGTCCTTCTCGTCCTTCTCGTCTTCGTGACGTCTCTTTGGTCCAATCATCATCCAGATCAGTGTTTGTTTGATCATCCTGTCTTCGTGACCTCAGCATTGAGCGATGAGCTTCTACGTTCTCTCGGTCGGTTCTTTCCTCCTCTGCTGACAACCTCACTTGATTTCCAGCTTCGTCTGTAAAATGAGAATAAAATGTTTTTGTCTCTTTCCTTAAATTAATAGCAACATTTATTTGTAGAGCAAAAAACAAGTCACAGAGCACCATAAAAGGCAGCAAATTAAAAACACCGGTTCCTGTCGGGTCCCCGAACGCCTCACCTGCTGCAGGGCGCAGCCGTCCGTCCCGCCAGGTGAGCTCCAGGTGTCTCCAGCCGGCAGGGGGACGCTCCTCACCATCCAGCCCAGCTTCAGACACTCCGTCTGGGTCAGAGGAGGGAGGAGGAGCCCCGAGGAAGACGTGGATCCTCGGCCGGTCGCACATTGCTGCCTGGTGAGGAGACGGAGAGTTACGGAAGATCTGAAGATGTGACGTTTATCAGCAGGTTAACAGGTTTCCATACGACTCATCTTTTAAAAATGTAACTCAGACGTCACATCATGTGAAGTTAGAGAATTGATCATGTGACCAAACCAGGTGTTTTACCAGATGTTCATGCTGACTGGACAACATTTTTAGAGGCACTAGCAGTAAACAGAATATTTAATATATATATCTATTTATTTTTAATATTATTTAATATTTTATAACCATCAGCTGGATGATCGTGAACTTCTTTTCAGACGTTCATGATCCTCAGAGGACGGATCCTGCTGACTCGTCCTGTAGCGCCACCAGCAGGTGTTTGGTGGCGATTTATCACCTCTGCATTTACAGACATATCATAGCATCGTTTGATGATGGAAGTGTTTAATTATTCCCATATTACATTACCTCATAAGAAATATTAAGAGCCTTTAATCTGTAACAACTATCGTCCAATATCCTTCGCAAATTAAAATTATAAAATCTTGCCACAACTCTCACAACAATATTACTTAATCTTATCAGAAACACACTGACCAATCTGGTTTCATGAAAAACCCACGTTCATCTGACAACAAGGAAATTATTCAACACAACACAACACAACACAACACAACACAACATAATCAGAAAACGCTCCCTCACCCTGCAGCGCTGTGTACTTCAGAAAGCTAGAATGATCTACTGGAAACTTGAGCGTCAATAAGAACCAATGACCTCGTTTCTTCATGACATCGACGTCCAAAACGAGGACGTCGGCTTTATTCTAATCACTGAACCGCTAGCTGAGAAAATAACAAGAGGAGAATATAAAATACTGTGATGACATCATCCTCTACCTATCAGACTCTGTCATATCAATCAGTTTATTACTGGTTGGTTGATTATTAATGGTTCAAAGGTAAACTGGGAAAATGTGAGTTACTGCCTTTAAACAAACTGCAGTATCAAATGTAAAAAATACAAATATTAAATGCAAACTTATGCGGTGAAATATTCAGTCCAAATGTTCTGATGTTTAACTGAAGCTGAATCTGAATGAAAATAACTGATTATTATATTCTTAAAATGAATTCCCTGTAAAGAAAATGTTTCTGTGTGATTTTGATCAACATGTTTCATGTGAGGAGAAAGAAACTCGCATTGATCCTGCAGATGTTTCTCCTGTCTCCTCTACAGCTGGGATTGATAACCTACACTTCAGCCAATCAGACGGCAGGATGCAGGGATCAATAACCTACACTTCAGCCAATCAGACGGCAGAATGCAGGGATCAATAACCTACACTTCAGCCAATCAGACGGCAGGATGCAGGGATCAATAACCTACACTTCAGCCAATCAGACGGCAGAATGCAGGGATCGATAACCTACACTTCAGCCAATCAGACGGCAGGATGCAGGGATCAATAACCTACACTTCAGCCAATCAGACGGCAGGATGCAGGGATCAATAACCTACACTTCAGCCAATCAGACGGCAGGATGCAGGGATCGATAACCTACACTTCAGCCAATCAGACGGCAGAATGCAGGGATCAATAACCTACACTTCAGCCATTCAGACGGCAGGATGCAGGGATCAATAACCTACACTTCAGCCAATCAGACGGCAGAATGCAGCGGCAGGTGGCGGCCTGTAAAGCACAAAACTATCCAGCTTCTTAATGTCTTTGAGCTGATTCATAGATTATACATGATCAATAATCAATAATCAGAAACTGGCCAGATTAAACTGATACAGATAGTTTGCCGCTCTCTGCCCCTCAGACATCCCATAATAAACACGCAGTGTGCAGCTGTCGTGGCTGTAGAAGAACATCATGAATTCAAACCGTCATGTATCTGAACGCTGCCTACCTGCTTCCGTCACATCTCCGGCTGCTTCCGCAAACACACGTGACTCCGCTGCTTCCGCCATTTACCAAAATAAAATGATATGTGAGGAAGCGACAGACTTTCAGAATAAATCACAAACAATGATTTAAAACATGATGTTATTTAATAAATGAAACTTTATTTAAACGGCATTACTGACTGATTATATTTGGTGCCAATGTTGAGCTGAAAGGTTATTTAATAAAGGTTATAAATGCAACTCAAGTGTGTAAATGCTTGAAAAAAAGTCTTCACACATCAGTCTTTAGTAGCAGCTGAAAATGATCCATCTTTATACTTTAACTCCAAACTGAAACTAACATATTTATATAATCTGAATCAGAACATGCAGGTGGTGCATAACAGTCAAAAAATACAAACACTTCCCTTTGAGATTCATAAACATTGAAAGACAGGTGATATAAATATATAAATACAATTTACACAATGAAAAAATATAGTAAGAATATATTCTAGGTGAAAACAGAGCTGCTGAGTTTAAAGATATTGTATAAACTGAATTTGGAAAATTGCTCCTATTTCAGTTGTTCACGACACTGATGTAAAATAAAAATGTTAAAATCTGAGAAGTCTGAAAAGTGTTTTTAATTCATGAATTATCCCTCCATAAACACTCTTTGAGTTCATATTTATGTTAATTTGGGTTTATTTTCATGTTTTGGGGGCTGTAGGCAAATACAGTCTAACTTTATTATATATTATAAAAATATTAACACAACACAGTACAAATATTGTAAAAACCCTGCATTCAAATGTTTATTTAAAGTGAAGAGTATTGATCAGAAGCTCCAGGAGTTCACTGAGTGTTTTTGTGATACAGTTTGTGGTGATTTATGTGCTCTTTTAAAGTTCCTCTAAAGTCTTTTTTAAACAAACAAAACAGGTTAAATGAGTAAAATATGCACCAGACCGCTGTGTAAAATTCACTTTAGCTTCTTTTCTTCACTTTAGTATCAAATGTTCATGTTAAATAAAGTTAAAAATCTGTTTGAATGCTTAATAAAGTTAAAGCTGTTTTCAGGATTAATAAAATTAAAACTGTTTGTAGTTTTCAGGTTTAATAAGTTAAAGCAGTGTGTAGTTTAATGTTTAATAAAGTTGTAGTAGTTTGTAGTTTAATATTTAGTACATTTTTAGTAGTTTGTAGTTTGACAGGTATCTGCAGTGGCTGCAGAGACACCTGAGCTCCGCGTGTTAAAAACACGCAGCGGCACGTGCACGAGCAGTCACGCAGCGGTGCGGGAACAGGAAGAGGAAGCTCCAGTCTATCTCCTCTCCTCTCCTCCGGTGTGTCGGTGGTGTCAGCTCTCTCAGCCCGAACATGCTCCGGTACTTCGGACAGATTCTCCCCCGGGCAGCCGGCGGCTTCCTGCCCGCAGACAGCGCGCTGCCGGCGGCCGCCGCCCTGCTGCGCTGCCGCGGCTACAGCCAGGCCGTGGACCGGGACGACGACCCGAACTTCTTCACCATGGTGGAGGGCTTCTTCGACCGGGGCGCCGCCATCGTGGAGGACCAGCTGGTGGAGGACGTGCGGAGCCGGGAGAGTCCGGAGCAGAAGAGGAAGCGGGTCCGCGGGATTCTGCGGATCATCAAGCCGTGTAACCACGTCCTGAGCGTCAGCTTCCCGATCCGGAGGGACGGCGGCGAGTGGGAGGTGATCGAGGGCTACCGGGCCCAGCACAGCCAGCACCGGACCCCCTGCAAGGGAGGTGAGAGCCCCGGTACCGGCACCGGGATCAGGACTGTCTGGGGGAGCAACTAAGTACTTTAACTCAAGTTTATAGTGCAGCACATTTCATACAGTAACTCCGGGTCCTGTACTCATTAATACATGGAAAACAGCAGAACATTAAGATACATCAAAAATAAGAGAATAAAACATGAAAATACATTTAAAAAGTACTCAAGTATTGTTATTAAGTACAATGTTGAGGTACTTGTACTTCAGTTTCTTTTAAAAACTAAAACTCAGATTCTAAAAACACAAATGAGACTCAGAAAGAGAGAAATGTTTTCTTACTGCTGGAGATTCATCTGAAAACGGAATGAGTGGTACTATACTATACTCAAGTACAATTTCCATGTGATGCTACTTTCTACATTTCAGAGGGAAATATTGTACTTTCTACTCCACTACATTTATTTGACAGCTTTAGTTACTTTTCAGATGAAGATTTGACACAATGGATAATATAACAAGCTTTTAAAATACAACACATTGTTAAAGATGAAACCAGTGGTTTCCAACCTTTTTGGCTTTTGACGTCTTACAGAAAGCAGTGTGTAGTCGGGGTCACATTTCAGATATTAGCAGTAACGACTCCATTGTGTTATAGTGATAGACTGATCCTTTAAATAGTGATCGAAGAGCTTCAAACACTCGACAGCCACTCAGAGCCTGTCGGCCACAGCCGTGGGTAAACCAGTGGAAGTGCAAATAGTGGCCAAATCTCCAGAAAAAGCATTTGGCCCCTGAAGAAAGATGAACTTCAATAGTTTATATCAAAACTTAAATGTTCTTTTTCACAAATCAGCTGTTGGTAGAAAGCAGATGCACATTAATCTACATGAACATCTGCAGGCTGCAACACAGGAAACATTTTCATATAGGATATATATACGTTAATATTTAGTACTTCACTCTACTTCTGTTGCTGTCTGATGGAAAAACGACGTGCTGTGTGATACACTTCTAAAAGAAAGAGACGCTTCATTCTTACAGGTTCCTTAATTTTATACTCATTTCCTGGAAATATCCAGAGTAATGTTAATATTATATTAGAGTATTACAGACATGGTTGTGCAGTTTGGTACAAATTATAAGAAAAAATAGAGGAAAGCGTTCAGATGGTTTATGTACCTGCTCATATTTGGGTTCCTGTAAATCTTAATAAATCAACAATTCTTAAACTGACAGAAAATACATAGTTTGTATTAATTTTGACATATTAGATTCACTCTTAAAACCCTTTAATGAGCATATTTCCAATTAAATAACCTTTCAAAGACTTGAATGTTGACTTTTGTTGTACTTTTTAAACTTGTTTCTTATCATTTGTACCAAAGTGGATCTAAAAATTATCTGTTAAATACCTGAAAATGTATTTATTTCTGGTCTCTATGTACATTACCAGTTTATATACAGACTGGTCTCTACGTACATTACCAGTTTATATACAGACTGGTCTCTACGTACATTACCAGTTTATATACAGACTGGTCTCTACGTACATTACCAGTTTATATACAGACTGGTCTCTACGTACATTACCAGTTTATATCCAGACTGGTCTCTATGTACATTACCAGTTTATATACAGACTGGTCTCTACGTACATTACCAGTTTATATCCAGACTGGTCTCTATGTACATTACCAGTTTATATACAGACTGGTCTCTATGTACATTACCAGTTTATATCCAGACTGGTCTCTATGTACATTACCAGTTTATATACAGACTGGTCTCTACGTACATTACCAGTTTATATCCAGACTGGTCTCTATGTACATTACCAGTTTATATACAGACTGGTCTCTACGTACATTACCAGTTTATATCCAGACTGGTCTCTATGTACATTACCAGTTTATATACAGGCTGGTCTCTGCTTACATTACCAGTTTATATACAGACTGGTCTCTATGTACATTACCAGTTTATATACAGACTGGTCTCTACGTACATTACCAGTTTATATCCAGGCTGGTCTCTACGTACATTACCAGTTTATATACAGACTGGTCTCTGTGTACATTACCAGTTTATATCCAGACTGGTCTCTACGTACATTACCAGTTTATATCCAGACTGGTCTCTGCGTACATTACCAGTTTATATCCAGACTGGTCTCTGCGTACATTACCAGTTTATATACAGACTGGTCTCTACGTACATTACCAGTTTATATCCAGACTGGTCTCTATGTACATTACCAGTTTATATACAGACTGGTCTCTACGTAAATTACCAGTTTATATACAGACTGGTCTCTATGTACATTACCAGTTTATATACAGACTGGTCTCTGCTTACATTACCAGTTTATATACAGACTGGTCTCTGCTTACATTACCAGTTTATATACAGACTGGTCTCTGCTTACATTACCAGTTTATATACAGACTGGTCTCTGCTTACATTACCAGTTCATATACAGACTGGTCTCTGTGTACATTACCAGTTTATATACAGACTGGTCTATGTGTACATTACCAGTTTATATACAGACTGGTCTCTACGTACATTACCAGTTTATATACAGACTGTTCTCTGTGTACATTACCAGTTTATATACAGACTGGTCTCTATGTACATTACCAGTTTATATACAGACTGGTCTCTATGTACATTACCAGTTTATATACAGACTGGTCTCTATGTACATTACCAGTTTATATACAGACTGGTCTCTGCGTACATTACCAGTTTATATACAGACTGGTCTCTATGTACATTACCAGTTTATATACAGACTGGTCTCTATGTACATTACCAGTTTATATACAGACTGGTCTCTATGTACATTACCACTTTATATACAGACTGGTCTCTGTGTACATTACCAGTTTATATCCAGACTGGTCTCTGTGTACATTACCACTTTATATACAGACTGGTCTCTGTGTACATTACCAGTTTATATGCAGACTGGTCTCTATGCACATTACCAGTTTATATACAGACTGGTCTCTATGTACATTACCACTTTATATACAGACTGGTCTCTGTGTACATTACCAGTTTATATACAGACTGGTCTCTATGCACATTACCAGTTTATATACAGACTGGTCTCTATGTACATTACCACTTTATATACAGACTGGTCTCTGTGTACATTACCAGTTTATATACAGACTGGTCTCTGTGTACATTACCAGTTTATATCCAGACTGGTCTCTGCGTACATTACCAGTTTATATACAGACTGGTCTCTGTGTACATTACCAGTTTATATACAGACTGGTCTCTGTGTACATTACCAGTTTATATCCAGACTGGTCTCTGTGTACATTACCAGTTTATATACAGACTGGTCTCTATGTACATTACCAGTTTATATCCAGACTGGTCTCTGTGTACATTACCAGTTTATATCCAGACTGGTCTCTACGAACATTACCAGTTTATATACCAGATTAAGGTTAGGTTAAGGTTAGAATAAGGTTAGGTTAAGGTTAGCATTAGATTAAAGTTAGATTAAGGTTACGTTATGGTTAGGGTTAGATTAAGGTTAGGTTATGGTTAGGTTAAGGTTAGAATAAGGTTAGGTTAAGGTTAGCATTAGATTAAAGTTAGATTAAGGTTAGGTTATGGTTAGAGTTAGGGATAGTCTATGAGTGAGTAAGCGTGTGTGGGTGTGTGCAGGGTGTGTGCAGGGTGTGTCTTACATGGATGTGTACATGTTGAAGTCTGGCAGGTTGTATGAGTTTGAAGGTGTGTGTGTGTGTGTGTGTGTGTGTGTGTTTCCTCCCCTAACAGGAATGCTGTCTGTCTGGTCAGCTGTTCTTTCTTTCTACACAAGTTAATGTCTCAAAGCTGAATGTTGTGAACACACAAACAACACGTGTTTTTAAATAAAATACAGAGTTTCTTTATGGCTAAATCATCATCAATACTGTACATAGATCATCATCATCAATACTGTATATAGATCATCATCATCATCATCATCATCATCAATACACCTGAACTGATGAGATCAATCAGGAACTCTGATCAAAGAAGTCAAAGGATTATAAATCTGATCAGAAACTGTTTGACGTCTCAGAGACTCAGAATGTTTCTGTTCATTACAGAGCTCAAGATTCAATAATAAGAAAATACTTCATTGATACTTCAGTGATACTTCAGTGATACTTCATTACTTCATTGATACTTCAGTGATACTTCAGTGATACTTCATTGATACTTCATTACTTCATTGATACTTCAGTGATACTTCATTGATACTTCAGTGATACTTCATTGATACTTCAGTGATACTTCATTACTTCATTGATACTTCATTACTTCATTGATACTTCAGTGATACTTCATTGATACTTCATTGATACTTCAGTGATACTTCAGTGATACTTCATTACTTCAGTGATACTTCAGTGATACTTCATTGATACTTCATTGATACTTCATTACTTCATTGATACTTCATTGATACTTTATTGATACTTCAGTGATACTTCATTACTTCATTGATACTTCAGTGATACTTCATTACTTCATTGATACTTCATTACTTCATTGATACTTCATTGATACTTCAGTGATACTTCATTGATACTTCATTACTTCATTGATACTTCAGTGATACTTCAGTGATACTTCATTACTTCATTGATACTTCAGTGATACTTCATTACTTCATTGATACTTCATTACTTCATTGATACTTCAGTGATACTTCATTGATACTTCAGTGATACTTCATTACTTCATTGATACTTCATTACTTCATTGATACTTCAGTGATACTTCATTGATACTTCATTGATACTTCAGTGATACTTCAGTGATACTTCATTACTTCAGTGATACTTCAGTGATACTTCATTGATACTTCATTGATACTTCATTACTTCATTGATACTTCATTGATACTTTATTGATACTTCAGTGATACTTCATTACTTCATTGATACTTCAGTGATACTTCATTACTTCATTGATACTTCATTACTTCATTGATACTTCATTGATACTTCAGTGATACTTCATTGATACTTCATTACTTCATTGATACTTCAGTGATACTTCAGTGATACTTCATTACTTCATTGATACTTCAGTGATACTTCATTACTTCATTGATACTTCATTACTTCATTGATACTTCATTGATACTTCATTACTTCATTGATACTTCAGTGATACTTCATTGATACTTCATTACTTCATTGATACTTCAGTGATACTTCAGTGATACTTCATTACTTCATTGATACTTCAGTGATACTTCAGTGATACTTCATTACTTCATTGATACTTCAGTGATACTTCATTGATACTTCATTACTTCATTGATACTTCAGTGATACTTCATTGATACTTCATTACTTCATTGATACTTCATTGATACTTCATTGATACTTCATTCCTTCATTGATACTTCAGTGATACTTCAGTGATACTTCATTACTTCATTGATACTTCAGTGATACTTCATTACTTCATTGATACTTCATTACTTCATTGATACTTCATTGATACTTCATTACTTCATTGATACTTCAGTGATACTTCATTGATACTTCATTACTTCATTGATACTTCATTACTTCATTGATACTTCAGTGATACTTCATTGATACTTCATTACTTCATTGATACTTCATTACTTCATTGATACTTCATTGATTCTTCATTACTTCATTGATACTTCAGTGATACTTCAGTGATACTTCATTACTTCATTGATACTTCAGTGATACTTCATTACTTCATTGATACTTCATTGATACTTCAGTGATACTTCATTGATACTTCATTACTTCATTGATACTTCAGTGATACTTCATTGATACTTCATTACTTCATTGATACTTCATTACTTCATTGATACTTCAGTGATACTTCATTGATACTTCATTACTTCATTGATACTTCAGTGATACTTCATTGATACTTCATTACTTCATTGATACTTCATTGATACTTCATTGATACTTCAGTGATACTTCATTACTTCATTGATACTTCATTACTTCATTGATACTTCATTGATACTTCATTACTTCATTGATACTTCAGTGATACTTCATTGATACTTCATTACTTCATTGATACTTCATTACTTCATTGATACTTCAGTGATACTTCATTGATACTTCATTACTTCATTGATACTTCATTACTTCATTGATACTTCATTGATACTTCATTACTTCATTGATACTTCATTGATACTTCATTGATACTTCAGTGATACTCCAGTGATACTTCATTGATACTTCATTGATACTTCAGTGAGACTTCATTGATACTCCAGTGATACTTCATTGATACTCCAGTGATACTTCAGTGATACTTCAGTGATACTTCTGCATCTTTAATTTGTCTGGATGTGAGTTTTGTGAGTGAAGCTGCAGCGTGATGTTTCTGTTTGAGGCTCCCAGCAGCAGTAATGACTAACTGTGTTTGTTCTGTTTCAAACTGGAGTTAAAGTCCAGCAGGAGACTGAACCTGATCAACCTGATCGACCTGATCAGCCTGCTTCTGCATCGGAGTCTGTAGCTGCATCACAGTCTGTAGCTGCTGCATCAGAGTCTGTAGCTGCATCAGAGTCTGTAGCTGCATCAGTCTGTAGCTGCTGCATCAGAGTCTGTAGCTGCATCAGTCTGTAGCTGCTGCATCAGAGTCTGTAGCTGCATCAGTCTGTAGCTGCATCAGTCTGTAGCTGCTGCATCAGAGTCTGTAGCTGCATCAGTCTGTAGCTGCATCAGAGTCTGTAGCTGCATCAGAGTCTGTAGCTGCTGCATCAGAGTCTGTAGCTGCATCAGTCTGTAGCTGCATCAGAGTCTGTAGCTGCATCAGAGTCTGTAGCTGCATCAGTGTCTGTAGCTGCATCAGAGTCTGTAGCTGCATCAGAGTCTGTAGCTGCATCAGAGTCTGTAGCTGCTGCATCAGAGTCTGTAGCTGCATCAGTCTGTAGCTGCATCAGTCTGTAGCTGCTGCATCAGAGTCTGTAGCTGCATCAGTCTGTAGCTGCATCAGTCTGTAGCTGCATCAGTCTGTAGCTGCTGCATCAGAGTCTGTAGCTGCATCAGTCTGTAGCTGCTGCATCAGAGTCTGTAGCTGCATCAGTCTGTAGCTGCATCAGTCTGTAGCTGCATCAGTCTGTAGCTGATGTACTTCATTGATACTTCATTACTTCAGTGATACTTCATTACTTCAGTGATACTTCAGTGATACTTCATTGATACTTCATTGATACTTCATTACTTCAGCGATACTTCATTACTTCAGTGATACTTCATTGATACTTCATTGATACTTCATTACTTCAGTGATACTTCATTGATACTTCATTACTTCATTGATACTTCATTACTTCATTGATACTTCATTGATACTTCATTACTTCAGTTATACTTCATTACTTCATTGATACTTCATTACTTCATTGATACTTCATTGATACTTCAGTGATACTTCATTGATACTTCATTACTTCATTGATACTTCAGTGATACTTCAGTGATACTTCATTACTTCATTGATACTTCAGTGATACTTCATTGATACTTCATTACTTCATTGATACTTCATTGATACTTCATTGATACTTCATTTCTTCAGTGATACTTCAGTGATACTTCATTACTTCATTGATACTTCAGTGATACTTCATTACTTCAGTGATACTTCAGTGATACTTCATTACTTCATTGATACTTCAGTGATACTTCAGTGATACTTCATTGATACTTCATTGATACTTCATTACTTCATTGATACTTCATTACTTCATTGATACTTCATTGATACTTCATTACTTCAGTTATACTTCATTACTTCATTGATACTTCATTACTTCATTGATACTTCATTGATACTTCAGTGATACTTCATTGATACTTCATTACTTCATTGATACTTCAGTGATACTTCAGTGATACTTCATTACTTCATTGATACTTCAGTGATACTTCATTGATACTTCATTACTTCATTGATACTTCATTGATACTTCATTGATACTTCATTTCTTCAGTGATACTTCAGTGATACTTCATTACTTCATTGATACTTCAGTGATACTTCATTACTTCAGTGATACTTCATTGATACTTCATTACTTCAGTGATACTTCAGTGATACTTCATTACTTCATTGATACTTCAGTGATACTTCAGTGATACTTCATTGATACTTCATTACTTCAGTGATACTTCATTACTTCAGTGATACTTCAGTGATACTTCATTGATACTTCATTGATACTTCATTACTTCAGCGATACTTCATTACTTCAGTGATACTTCATTGATACTTCATTGATACTTCATTACTTCAGTGATACTTCAGTGATACTTCATTACTTCAGTGATACTTCATTACTTCAGTGATACTTCATTGATACTTCATTGATACTTCAGTGATACTTCAGTGATACTTCATTACTTCAGTGATACTTCATTACTTCAGTGATACTTCATTGATACTTCATTACTTCAGTGATACTTCAGTGATACTTCATTACTTCAGTAATACTTCATTGATACTCCATTGATACTTCAGTGATACTTCATTGATACTTCAGTGATACTTCAGTGATACTTCATTACTTCAGTGATACTTCAGTGATACTTCATTGATACTTCAGTGATACTTCAGTGATACTTCATTGATACTCCAGTGATACTTCAGTGATACTTCATTGATACTTCAGTGATACTTCAGTGATACTTCATTGATACTTCAGTGATACTCCAGTGATACTTCATTGATACTTCAGTGATACTTCAGTGATACTTCATTGATACTTCATTGATACTCCAGTGATACTTCAGTGATACTTCATTGATACTTCAGTGATACTTCATTGATACTTCAGTGATACTTCATTACTTCAGTGATACTTCAGTGATACTTCATTGATACTTCAGTGATACTTCAGTGATACTTCAGTACTTCAGTGATACTTCAGTGATACTTCATTGATACTTCATTGATACTTCAGTGATACTTCATTACTTCAGTGATACTTCAGTGATAATTCAGTGATACTTCAGTGATACTCCAGTGATACTTCAGTGATACTTCATTGATACTTCAGTGATACTTCAGTGATACTTCAGTGATACTTCATTGATACTCCAGTGATACTTCAGTGATACTTCAGTGATACTTCATTGATACTTCATTGATACTCCAGTGATACTTCAGTGATACTTCATTGATACTTCAGTGATACTTCATTGATACTTCATTGATACTTCAGTGATACTTCATTGATACTTCAGTGATACTTCATTGATACTTCATTGATACTCCAGTGATACTTCAGTGATACTTCATTGATACTTCAGTGATACTTCATTGATACTTCAGTGATACTTCATTACTTCATTGATACTTCAGTGATACTTCATTGATACTTCATTACTTCATTGATACTTCAGTGATACTTCATTGATACTTCAGTGATACTTCATTGATACTTCATTACTTCATTGATACTTCATTGATACTTCATTGATACTTCAGTGATACTTCATTCCTTCATTGATACTTCAGTGATACTTCAGTGATACTTCATTACTTCATTGATACTTCAGTGATACTTCATTACTTCATTGATACTTCATTACTTCATTGATACTTCATTGATACTTCATTACTTCATTGATACTTCAGTGATACTTCATTGATACTTCATTACTTCATTGATACTTCAGTGATACTTCATTGATACTTCATTACTTCATTGATACTTCATTACTTCATTGATACTTCATTGATACTTCATTACTTCAGTGATACTTCATTACTTCATTGATACTTCATTACTTCATTGATACTTCAGTGATACTTCATTGATACTTCATTACTTCATTGATACTTCATTACTTCATTGATACTTCATTGATACTTCATTACTTCAGTTATACTTCATTACTTCATTGATACTTCATTACTTCATTGATACTTCATTGATACTTCAGTGATACTTCATTGATACTTCATTACTTCATTGATACTTCAGTGATACTTCAGTGATACTTCATTACTTCATTGATACTTCAGTGATACTTCATTGATACTTCATTACTTCATTGATACTTCATTGATACTTCATTGATACTTCATTTCTTCAGTGATACTTCAGTGATACTTCATTACTTCATTGATACTTCAGTGATACTTCAGTGATACTTCATTACTTCATTGATACTTCATTGATACTTCATTGATACTTCATTGATACTTCATTACTTCAGTGATACTTCATTACTTCAGTGATACTTCAGTGATACTTCATTGATACTTCATTGATACTTCATTACTTCAGTGATACTTCATTACTTCAGTGATACTTCAGTGATTCTTCAGTGATACTTCATTACTTCAGTGATACTTCATTACTTCAGTGATACTTCAGTGATACTTCATTACTTCAGTGATACTTCAGTGATACTTCATTACTTCATTGATACTTCATTACTTCATTGATACTTCATTGATACTTCATTACTTCAGTGATACTTCATTACTTCATTGATACTTCATTACTTCATTGATACTTCAGTGATACTTCATTGATACTTCATTACTTCATTGATACTTCATTACTTCATTGATACTTCATTGATACTTCATTACTTCAGTTATACTTCATTACTTCATTGATACTTCATTACTTCATTGATACTTCATTGATACTTCAGTGATACTTCATTGATACTTCATTACTTCATTGATACTTCAGTGATACTTCAGTGATACTTCATTACTTCATTGATACTTCAGTGATACTTCATTGATACTTCATTACTTCATTGATACTTCATTGATACTTCATTGATACTTCATTTCTTCAGTGATACTTCAGTGATACTTCATTACTTCATTGATACTTCAGTGATACTTCATTGATACTTCATTACTTCATTGATACTTCAGTGATACTTCAGTGATACTTCATTACTTCATTGATACTTCATTGATACTTCATTGATACTTCATTGATACTTCATTACTTCAGTGATACTTCATTACTTCAGTGATACTTCAGTGATACTTCATTGATACTTCATTGATACTTCATTACTTCAGTGATACTTCATTACTTCAGTGATACTTCAGTGATTCTTCAGTGATACTTCATTACTTCAGTGATACTTCATTACTTCAGTGATACTTCAGTGATACTTCATTACTTCAGTGATACTTCATTGATACTTCATTACTTCAGTAATACTTCATTGATACTTCATTGATACTTCAGTGATACTTCATTGATACTTCAGTGATACTTCAGTGATACTTCATTACTTCAGTGATACTTCAGTGATACTTCATTGATACTTCATTGATACTTCAGTGATACTTCAGTGATACTTCATTGATACTTCAGTGATACTTCATTGATACTTCATTGATACTCCAGTGATACTTCAGTGATACTTCATTGATACTTCAGTGATACTTCATTGATACTTCAGTGATACTTCATTACTTCAGTGATACTTCAGTGATACTTCATTGATACTTCAGTGATACTTCAGTGATACTTCAGTACTTCAGTGATACTTCAGTGATACTTCATTGATACTTCATTGATACTTCAGTGATACTTCATTACTTCAGTGATACTTCAGTGATACTTCATTGATACTTCAGTGATACTTCAGTGATACTCCAGTGATACTTCAGTGATACTTCATTGATACTTCATTGATACTCCAGTGATACTCCAGTGATACTTCATTGATACTTCAGTGATACTTCAGTGATACTTCAGTGATACTTCATTGATACTCCAGTGATACTTCAGTGATACTTCATTGATACTTCAGTGATACTTCAGTAATACTCCAGTGATACTTCAGTGATACTTCATTGATACTTCAGTGATACTTCAGTGATACTTCATTGATACTTCATTGATACTCCAGTGATACTTCAGTGATACTTCATTGATACTTCAGTGATACTTCATTGATACTTCATTGATACTTCAGTGATACTTCAGTGATACTTCATTGATACTTCAGTGATACTACAGTGATACTTCATTGATACTTCATTGATACTTCAGTGATACTTCATTGATACTTCATTGATACTTCAGTGATACTTCAGTGATACTTCATTGATACTTCATTGATACTTCAGTGATACTTCATTGATACTTCATTGATACTTCAGTGATACTTCAGTGATACTTCATTGATACTTCATTGATACTTCAGTGATACTTCATTGATACTTCATTGATACTTCAGTGATACTCCAGTGATACTCCAGTACTTCAGTGATACTTCAGTGATACTTCATTGATACTTCATTGATACTTCAGTGATACTCCAGTGATACTCCAGTACTTCAGTGATACTTCAGTGATACTTCAGTGATACTTCTGCATCTTTAATTTGTCTGGATGTGAGTTTTGTGAGTGAAGCTGCAGCGTGATGTTTCTGTTTGAGGCTCCCAGCAGCAGTAATGACTAACTGTGTTTGTTCTGTTTCAAACTGGAGTTAAAGTCCAGCAGGAGACTGAACCTGATCAACCTGATCGACCTGATCAGCCTGCTTCTGCATCAGAGTCTGTAGCTGCATCACAGTCTGTAGCTGCTGCATCAGAGTCTGTAGCTGCATCAGAGTCTGTAGCTGCATCAGAGTCTGTAGCTGCATCACAGTCTGTAGCTGCATCAGTGTCTGTAGCTGCATCAGGGTCTGTAGCTGCATCACAGTCTGTAGCTGCATCAGTCTGTAGCTGCATCAGTGTCTGTAGCTGCATCAGAGTCTGTAGCTGCATCACAGTCTGTAGCTGCATCACAGTCTGTAGCTGCTGCATCAGAGTCTGTAGCTGCTGCATCAGAGTCTGTAGCTGCATCAGAGTCTGTAGCTGCATCAGAATCTGTAGCTGCTTTATCAGTGTCTGTAGCTGCATCAGTGTCTGTAGCTGCATCAGAGTCTGTAGCTGCATCAGAGTCTGTAGCTGCTGCATCAGAGTCTGTAGCTGCATCAGAGTCTGTAGCTGCTTTATCAGTGTCTGTAGCTGCATCAGTGTCTGTAGC